>NC_057861.1:164682570-164984500 GCF_019393635.1 Dromiciops gliroides | reverse complement strand
TTGTCTGTTAGTCCTTTCCATCCTAAATTTTAATTTTAATTAAAGGTTTCTAATGGAACTTTTCCTTAAATGGACTAAATATTTTCCTGCTTTCTTAGATAATGATGAACATCATTTAACCTTTCCTTGATGTTGATATCATCAATATGAGTATTGGTCAGTTCTACATATGGGGATGTGGGACATGGTACTAAATGAATCGTGCTCCCAATTGTGGTCTGAAACTTGGCTTTCTTTAAAATCATTTTTTCTGTGAACATGAATTTTGCCTTTTCACAGCTTTCTTATGAAGGTAGAATGAAGCAGCTCCATAAACTCCAGCAGCATAATGAAATTGTCTTTCTAGAACAATTAAGGAATGAAAGACTGAAGCAGCCTGTTCCCAAGTGGTTCTCACACCCTCTGGGATATCATGTCCTAATACTGTTGCCCTTAATGTCCATTTGTTGGTTTGCATCCATACAAAAAACTGTGATTGTAAAATTAGTTAAGTTATTCAATGGGCACCTCATCAATTCTACCCACTCTTCTCTCTCATATACACCTTATTGGGGGGAGGGAAGGAAGAGGAGGGATAAGATAAAAGAGAAGACTCTATCACCACTTCAATAATTTATACAAAGGTGTTTGGGGAAGAATGTAACTCCAAAACCTACAAGTTTCTCATAAGAAAAAAATGACACTTCTGTTGGAATGACACCAGGCTCCCATGTCCCCCAGGTTCCCTTTAATTTTTCACTTTTAAAAGAATTCTATACATCAGCACCATCAAAAGTTGCATCTGACCTCTGTAAAGCTATAGACTTGCTGTAGATAACTCTTTATGAACTATTCTAATATAACAAAACAGAGATAATTAAAGCCATGGATGGCATCTAAATCTTTGTTGCTTCACTTTGGAATGCAGCCAGCAATCTATTCATTCAATCACGGACAAATGGTGAGAGATAGATGTCCATGCCAGAATGGCTCTGGCTTCACAGGTGGCCCTAGGACACAACTAGCCTTGGGAAAAGAAAGTCCTTCTTTTAGGAAACAGGGTGAGCTGGACATTCTTGTGTGTTTAAGCCCAAAAGGATTGAAGTAGAGTCAAGGAGGTCATCTCAGCATGGTAATGGTCTTTCCCCTTTTCTTCTCTTTGGCTGTTCTTGAGATGAATTGCTATGCTATGCTTGTTATAGACCTGTTACTCGTCTCGTCACATAATTTCTAAGTATCTTTGGCATAAACATCTGGTGTGTGTCTTTGTATGCCGGTGTGGTATATATGCTAGAAAATTCAGTCAGTATGGTAGTTTGAGTTGAGAATAGAAACTATGAAGTCATGAAGGGTAGCGACATGGAGGCTGAGAAACAGGACATCCGAGTTCTAGTCCTGACTTTACTCCCAGTAAATCAGTAAGGTTGTAACCTTTGTCACCTTAGGCAGATATTTTTGCCACTCTGGTTCTCAGCTTCCTTGTGAAGGGATTGGGCCCACCCTCTAGCTTTCTGAGGCTTTTATTTAATCTGTTACCACCATTTTTTCAATGACATGGGAAAAAAAAATTAGACTTTCATTTTCTCCCTGCTAGTGAATTATTAACAATAGGTATGTATGTATGTATGTCAAAAAGAAGTTCAGGGTTAATAGTGTGAAATTTAAAATTGGATATTAGATCATAAATCTCCCCTACTTAACTTTTCCCTTAATTTATCTCCCAGACTAGTAAATGGAAGCTTCTGGTTTTCTAGATAGAGCCTTTATTGTATATAAGGTGTTGTTGATTAGAAGGATAGGAAAGTAGAAATACAGTAGAAATCGTCTTAAATCTAGGCTTAGTCTATATTTCTTATAAAAACTCACCAAACCAAAAAAGGCCACCTTTGGAGTGAGGGAGACCGTCTGTCCTGCGCCGCCAGGAGTCCCGCCAAGCAGGCAAAAAGGCCTCTTCCGTTCTCTCCACCCCGGAAGTCAAAAAAAAACCCCGGCAGGCAGTCTGACATGCGCAGCAGGCGGACTGTTCATCTCCTCCCCAAAAGGGTGGTCCTTGAAAAACTGGCGTCCTTCAGTTATCCTAACCGACTGTTAAAAACTTTCATATTTTACTACATTTCCCCCCTTTGCTTCCTCAAGAAATGGAATGTTTCCTTGATGGAACAGTAAAAAGAATATAATAACCTTTGCTGACTAATAATATGCGAACAACAATACAGAAAAGGAAGAGAGGAAAGTTTTGTCCAGAGGGGCGATTTTTTTTTCTTTCCTCATGAACCGACGCTTTGACATTTGTCTTGCAAAGGGAGAGCCTCTGCAGAGAGTACATGTTACAGATAGTATATAACAGAAAGGAGATAGTAAAAGCTAATAAAGCAAAACAGTTCATATAAAGTCTCTGAGTTCTCTTGTCTTCTTGAAGTGGTAAGATGTCATCAGGAGGAAACTGGATTCTGGTCTGGAAAACTGGATTCTGGACTCTGGTCTGGATTCTGGACTCTGGACTCTGGTCTGGAAAGCTGGATTTCTTCTTTAACTGTTTGAATTGCTGTATTTTTTTTTTTTTAACTAAACCTTAGCATAGCATTTTGCAATCAGTAACACTTTTTACCACCATGTGTCTGGATCAAAGCAAATTTAGTATGTGTTCATGACACCTGAAAATGTTATGGAAAGGTTATCATACCATATCTCATGGTTCCGAGACAGCCAGTGATTGTGCTAGGCCACAGGTGAGTTCAACTGAGTGAGATAAAAAGATAAATAAGTTCAGTTAAATTAGGTTAAATTAGGAGGGAGAGAGGATGAATACTGGACTGTGCCTAGTAATTGTGCTCTACATAGTCACCATCATAAGCAAACCATGGACTTATGTATACCTGTCTCTCCTTATATTCTCTCCAGGGCCTGCATCAGAGTTCACAGCAAGTTAGTCTCTGAAATGATAAGTTTCCATATTTCTGAAATCTCATTAATTTCACCAAAGACAATATGATGGTAAAAATGTGTGCTATGCTGCATAACTGAGAATATATTAGTGATATATACAATAATTCCAAACCATACCCAGAGTATAATGACATATAAATAATAAATGAATGTAAATAGCTGATTATATTAGACATTGTTACATAATCTTCTTTTAGACATTATTACATAATCTTCTTTTAGCAAGTAGACCACATCATCTTATACATGAATTCTCTAGTATAACAGTAGCAGATACTTAAAGTGGTGATTAATTCATCAAAAAGAAATAAGACTTCAATTAGCAAGATTCGATATTCAATAGCATATACTTAAAATGTCTTTGAAAAGTCACTTAGTTTACAAAATCGGGTTTTTAAAGAAAAGCAAAAGAAACAAAAGTAAAAAAAAAAAAAAAAGCAAAACCAAAAACCAAAAATAAAAGGCAAAAGATTCGCTAAGCACCCTTTTGTGCTCTTAAAGAATTTAAAGGTGTGGTGAATTCCAGGTCTTTTCAGTGCCTTTCAAAAGTCAAAACAAAACAAAAAGCAAAAAGGATTAAAAAAAAAATAGGTATAGGGTAGGGAAAAGGGTGGGAGAAATTGAGGTGGGCCAGAAAACTAGGCCATGTGCTTCAGTGCTTTTGCCTGTGGAAGGAAATGCTTGTTAAATTTTAAGGTATTTAAGCTGCTAGAGTTTGGGGTATGCCACATTGTTTTAACTGGTTCCCCAATTCTCTGCATGCCAAAGTGGCAGGGGTTTCTGAATTGTCATTGATCTTTCTAATGCTGTCATAATGTTCTTTATGGTAGAAAATGTGGAGTTCTCTAGCATCAGTTTTGTCTGTGCCACTGATTCTCAATAAAGGCTGATTTAATTGATGAACCACAACATTCAGCTGATGCTGCTTAGCAAATGCTACAATTGTATCATTTCCTCCCCACTTTCCAAATTTCTTTAATTCATCAACATATTCTTCAAAAGGGGAGTCATTTACTATAAAAGACTCAAACTCTTGTCTATGGTTAATCATATAAGAAGCAGCTTCTTGTCTGTGTCTGAGATGATTTCTACAGTGACCTTCTAGCTGGTCTGCTAAAGCCCTAAAAAGGCAATTTCCGTCTCCTGATACTTTACGAAGACTGAGTCCCAAAGCATTTAACTGATCAGTGGGATTCTTAAATGGGAACTGCCTGTTTCCTCTGAACTTTCTTTGCTCTTTAACAGTTGCTATCGTTAGGGTTTTTACCTCTTTAGCGTCTACCTCAGGTCTATCTGAAATGTCTTCACCTATGAATGGTGCAGGCTTTATATGAGAGCAATGAATCCATGAGTCTTTTTCACCAATTTTAATGGCAGTAGGAGTTGTCAATAATACCTGAAAAGGTCCTTCCCAGGCAGGTTGAGTTCCACTGGTTCTCTGAAAATTCTTTACATATATTTTATCTCCTGGGTTGAAGTTATGCAATGAAAAGTCTAATGGTCCTGCCTGGACCACAGCTCCTGCCTCATGGAGTTCACGTAGCCTGGTTTGTAATTCCTGTATATAGGAAGCAACAGAAGTATCACCTCCCACCAGTGATGTATAAACTGGGGAAAAAGTTTTAGCTTGGATAGGAGGGTGACCAAAAAGCATTTCATAAGGAGATATATGAAGTTCTCCTCTTGGTCTACTTCGTAGATAGAATAATGCCAATGGTAGAACATCAGGCCATTTCAAATGGGTTTCAGTACATAATTTGCCAATCATACTCTTAAGCTCTTTATTCATACGTTCAACTTGGCCTGAACTTTGTGGATGGTAGGGCGTGTGGAATTTTGGAGTCACTCCCAAGAAAGAGTAGATTTGGGATAAAATCGAATCAGTGAAATGTGTGCCTTTGTCAGAATCGATGCGGGCTGGTGGGCCAAAACGAGGTACTATCTCTTTAAGGAGAATTTTGGCAACAAAGGCAGCTGTGGCTCGGGGGCTGGGAAAGGCCTCCACCCACCGAGTGAGCTGATCAACTATAACAAGGCAAAATTTATAATGTCCTGCTTTTGGCATAGTAATATAATCAATTTGTAAGTGCTCAAAAGGTGTATATGCTAGAGGACGCCCTCCATAAGCTTTGGCCTTAAAAGCATACTGATTATAAGACTGACATGTGGAGCAGCCCGAGCAGATTCGAGATGCTGTATTAGTCACACCTGGTGCTATCCAGGTTCTCTTAATAGAGTCTACAATGCCTTGTGTACCAAAATGGCCTTTTCTGTGAACAGAGAGGCATACCTGGTGGTAGAATTTCCGGGGAAGAAATGGCTTACCTTCCGGAGACACCCAGATGCCATTGATCTGTTTCGCCTTAAATTTCTTTTTCCACTTTTCTACTTCAGAATCGTCATAGGTTAGGTTGGAAGGAATATCCTCAGAAGGTGAAAGGTTAAATACATGTTCAGGAGCTTCTAATGCAGCAAGCTTGGCTGCAGAATCGGCTCGTGCATTTCCCTTTGAAACAGGATCACTATTCCCTGTGTGGGCAGGGCAATGTACAACAGCTAGGGAAGAAGGCAGTTTCAGGGCATCTAAGAGGTCCTTGATAAGGTCCCCATTGGCAATAGCCTTGCCCGAGGATGTTAGAAAGCCTCGTTGACGCCAAATCATACCAATAAAGTGGCATATGCCAAAGCCATATTTCGAGTCAGTAAAAATAGTGGCACTCTTACCTTTGGCTATATTACAGGCCTGTGTAAGAGCCACAAGTTCAGCAGCCTGTGCACTAAAATGGCAAGGCAGAGAAGCTGCCCAGAGGGTGTCATAATCAGAAACTACAGCAGCTCCAGTAAAACGGGTTCCCTCTCTCATAAATGAGGAACCATCTGTATAGAGGACAAGATCAGGATTTTCTAAAGGTGTATCAAAAAGATCATCACGGGGTTTTTCAGCCATATCAACTAAAGAAGCACAGTCATGCAACGGTTCCCCCGAGAATGGTAAATTAGGGAGTAGTGTTGCTGGATTAAGAACTGTGCAGCGTTTTAAAGTGATATTCTCATTACCTAACAGGGTTATTTCATACTTAGCCAGCCTTTGATCTGAAAAGGCTTGTGTCCTGTGACGTAGTAAGAGAGCCTCCACTTCATGAGGGCATTGCACAGTTAGAGGGTTACCTAGGACCAAATCAGAGGCTTTTTCTACCAAAAGCGCTGTGGCCGCCACTGCTCTAAGGCAAGGTGGCACTCCAGCCGCTACAGGGTCCAGCTGAATTGAATAGTAGGCTATAGGACGCTGGTTAGGCCCCAGTGACTGAGTCAGGACTCCAGAAGCCACCCCCCTTTGTTCATGCACAAAGAGAGTGAAAGGCTTACTATAATCTGGCAGTCCTAGGGCAGGTGCTGATAACAAGGCCCGTTTTAATTCTTTTATGGCTGAGAGATGCTGGGGATCCAACTGTAAACTGTCTGGAACAGAACTTTTTGTAAGAGCTATGAGGGGTTTAGTAATTTCACCAAAAGAGGGTATCCATTGTCTACAGTACCCGGCTGCTCCTAGAATGGCTCTCAACTGCCTCTTAGTAGTGGGGGCAGAGAGTTGTTGAATGGCCTGGACTCGCTTAGAAGAGACAGAGCGAGTTCCAGCAGCCAAAATAAATCCTAAATATTCTACCTGGGGCAAACACCATTGTACCTTTGTCTTGGAAACCTTGTGTCCTCTCTTGTGCAGCTCCAGCAGTAAGTGACGGCTATCTTCCTGACAAATTTCAGCATTAGGAGAGGCCAAAAGTAAGTCATCAACATATTGTACTAGTGTGGAGGCTTTAAAGGTAATAGAGGCCAGATCCTGCTGTAAAATTTGGGAAAATAATGTGGGACTGTCTACAAATCCCTGTGGGAGTCTAGTCCAGGTCCACTGTCTATTTTTCCAGGTAAAAGCAAATAAATATTGGAAGTCCTCATGTACTGGTATGGAGAAAAAGGCAGAGCAAAGGTCTACCACTGTGAAACATGTAGATTCATAGGGAATTGAGGAAATTATCATAGCCGGATTTGCGACTATAGAATGTCTAGGAATAACATAATTATTAATCGCTCTAAGATCTTGCACAAAGCGATAAACAGGTTTACCATCTGGCCCAGGCTTGGGTTTTTTAACTGGCAAAATGGGAGTATTGCATGGAGAGTGATGACATGGAATAATAATACCCTGGCTTTTCAAAGCCTCAATTATAGGGGTGATCCCTTCTATTGCTTCCCTAGACAATGGATACTGTGGAATGGAGGGGGGTGGTCCCCCCTTAACTTTAAAGGTAACAGGCATGGCAGACTTAAGGAGCCCCACCTCATTAGGGGATGAGGCCCATAAAGACTCAGGAATGTCAGAGGGGATTTTGGATACCTCCCCTGCTGTTCCTTGAGCTTCTGTAAGTAAAATTGGTAATAAATGAACAGTATCCTCTGGCAATTGTAAGGAGACAGCCCCATCTGGAGCACAAGATATGGTTGCTCTAAGCTTGCAAAGGAGATCACGACCTAATAAATTTACAGGGGCATCAGGCATGAGTAAAAATGAATGTTCTACTGTTAAGGGCCCCATAGATACCATGCGAGGATTCAATTTTGCCACTCTCTGGCTCTTTCCTGAGACTCCCACTACATTTAAATATCCTACAGGTCTACACCCAGCATCTGGTTTGCTTACTAATACTGATTTAGAGGCTCCTGTGTCTAGCAGACAATCATAATAAGTCTCCCCCACTTTTAAGGTGACATGTGGTTCATTACTCTGGGGAGGTGAATGGACTGGCACAAGTGCATTCAAAAAATCCGGATCTGGGAATATATGGCTTTCATTATCTATGTTCCATTCCTCCCCAAGACACCGTCATTCCTGTGTCCTCTTCTGAGGGGGACCTTGGTTACCATTATTCTGGTACTGCCTTTCTGTATTCCTCCGAAAAGATCTATTTCTATTTTGATTTCGCCTGTAATTAGAATTAGAATTTCTTCTCCAAGTCCTACATTCTCTCAATTCATGCCCCTCCTTACGACAGTAACAACACACCTTAGTGTCCTTGCTCCGGTGTTCACATGGCTGACTAGGAATCGCTGGTGCCAGAATGCTCTGTTTAGGGTGATCTGGATCTTCCTCACGTGAGTCAAAGACATAATTTGCAAGTTCCTTAATTCTATCTACTGTGAGATTTCTCCAGTCTGGACATTGTTTCAGAAAGTATCTGCGTATTTCTGGCAGTGAATTATAAACAAATGTGTTGAGAACGATATAGGAATCTCTTAAATCTACTGGATCCAATCTGGTGTACTGTCTAGCGGCCTCACAAAGTCTATCATAAAATCTGTTTGGTCTTTCATTAGCCTCCTGAGGTAGGCTTAAAAATTTCTGCCAGTTTTCCGGTTTTCTAGAGCAAGATTCCATTCCCTTCAGAAGTGTTTCTCTAGCATCTTTTAATCTTTGGAAATCCCTATCATCATTATAATTCCACTCTGGATCCTTTAGAGGCCATTCCACATTGGCCTTACCTTTCGCAACAAGGGCATTTCCTGCTGAGATAATATCTGTAATCTCAGTTGGGGACAGTAAAGTTTCCAAAAGGCAAGTAACATCAGCCCAACTGGGTTGATATGCATTAAATATAGTCCTTAACTGTGAAATTACAGTGTTTGGATTTTTCTCAAAACTAGGGATGAAAGATTTCCATGCGCTCAAGTCACTTGGTCTAAAGGGGCTATATTTTCTGACTTGAATTGGCACTCCCTTTTTACTATGTTCTATAGCTTCCTGCAGAGGGAGTAGTTTCTGTTGATCTGATTCTAAACTTGGATCATCTCTAGTAGAAACAGCCATTTTGAGGTCTCTCTCCATATGTGAGAATTTCATTTCGAGGTCTCTCTCCATATGTGAGAATTTCATTTTGAGGTCTCTCTCCATATGTGAGTATTTCATTTTGAGGACTCTCTCCATATGTGAGAATTTCCCCCATATCATAACAATGATAATAACAAAAACAAAACAAGACAAAAAAAACCCAAAAAAAATAAAATCCTTAGTCGTATGAACTATGGATGTGGTATTAAAAGGTATTTCAATTGCAGGCATAAAATTTCTACTTATATTAAACGTATTTTCCCAAAGATTCTCACTTATACTATTATACAAAAAACTTTTTGCTGCCTGAATGAGGAAAAAACCAATAATGTTTTGAAGGACCATTGAGTAAACTATTCCTCTAAGTCGGGACGTTATGCTGTCCCAATACATTCCGATGAGAAAAATCAAAGGGATAGTAGAATATTCGAGCATCTTGCCCTTTAAACTGGGCTGGCTTTTCTGTTTAAAGCAAGACTTTTAGAGGCTTAAAGTCTTTAAGGGAGATTAGACAAAGGGAAAGTCCGTGGCGGGGGGGGGGGGGGGGGGGGGGGGGGGGGGTATTCGGAAAATCCACCGAATTAGCCGGCTTATGGCCAAACTAGGGAGGGTGGGAGGGTCCTTAAGGTCCCTTCGGGGTCGCCAAACTGTGAAATTTAAAATTGGATATTAGATCATAAATCTCCCCTACTTAACTTTTCCCTTAATTTATCTCCCAGACTAGTAAATGGAAGCTTCTGGTTTTCTAGATAGAGCCTTTATTGTATATAAGGTGTTGTTGATTAGAAGGATAGGAAAGTAGAAATACAGTAGAAATCGTCTTAAATCTAGGCTTAGTCTATATTTCTTATAAAAACTCACCAAACCAAAAAAGGCCACCTTTGGAGTGAGGGAGACCGTCTGTCCTGCGCCGCCAGGAGTCCCGCCAAGCAGGCAAAAAGGCCTCTTCCGTTCTCTCCACCCCGGAAGTCAAAAAAAAACCCCGGCAGGCAGTCTGACATGCGCAGCAGGCGGACTGCACCCGGCAGGCAGTCTGACATGCGCAGCAGGCGGACTGTTCATCTCCTCCCCAAAAGGGTGGTCCTTGAAAAACTGGCGTCCTTCAGTTATCCTAACCGACTGTTAAAAACTTTCATATTTTACTACAATAGCTAAAAAGGAAAAAAAGGTTACCGAGTGCTATGCAATCTTTGGCAGCTGTGTACCCTGATGTCTTCTTTCTGGTTTGGGGAAAGAAAGGGAAGAAGTTTTAGGAGACTTCTCCTGATCAGAGGCTTTACTCCATACTCTGCCATCTGCACTATTGCTTCCACTAGTAGTGTTAGGAAATGACTTGACAAGATTCCTATTGAAATGGCTCAAGGTGTAATTTATATCAAAATTTGACTTTCCCAGGAAATCTGGAAATGATGGAGATATATAGCTAGAAATGGATATCAGGGGCAGCTAGGTGGTACAGTGCATAAAGCACCAGCCCTGGAGTCAGGAGGACCTGAGTTCAAATCCGGCTTCAGACACTTAACACTTACTAGCTGTGTGACCCTGGGCAAGTCACTTAACCCCAATTGCTTCACCAAAAAAAAAAGAAAGAAAGAAAGAAATGGATATCAATATGATATTGCTATATTTCACTAGATTTTTCCCAAACAACAAAATAAAGACATTGATTTCATTGATGCTTAGCTGAATCCTAAACTGAAGTTAACTTTGTTTTAAAACTTGGTCAAAAGCATTATGTAAGTATGAAGTTTAGGGCTCAGGCATTCATAGCTCAATGCAAAAGTAGATAAGCCAACTCCAAAATGACACTGTTCAGCCCTTCACAAAAATCAAATTTTTTTTCCTTTTTTTGAGGGGGGGGCAGGTCAATGAGGGTTAAGTGACTTGCCCAGGGTCACACAGCTAGTGCAGTAATCAAATATTAACAAATCTAAACCCTAAGACTTGAATCCCATTGATCTATAAAGTCTATAACTGCCAGAAGAAGAAAATATATTCTTTTAAGAACACTTAGCCCCCAGCATCTATTTGAGGACTATTTGTGTGTGAATGTAGACTGTTACATGGATGAAAATTTGGTCTGTAAGGTAACTAACTCCAGTTTGAATTTCCCTGGGTAATTTCTCTATACTAAATGAATAGCGTAGTGGATGGAAAGCAGGCCTCATAGCTAGAAGGACCTGAGCTTATGTCCTGCCTGGGATACATGCTGACTCTGATACCGTCAGGCAATCCTCTGAAATGCATTTGTCTGCTGGGTAGAGGGAGTTACCTCCCCAGGGAGTGCTTTGCATCAATGAAATGAAAGGTCTTGACCACCTTCCCCCACCCCCCAAAAAAAAAGAATAGTTATTATCAAAGAGCCATGAACTTGACTCTCAGAAATATTCAAAAGATCCCTATGTGGAGTAACATTCATAGTGGTACATAATAGCAAAGAACTGGAAGTTGATGGGGCACCCATCAGTTGGGAAATGGCTGAGCAAGTAGTGCATGAATATATTGAAATTATTATGCTATAAAAAATTATGAAAGGGATAAAATCAAAGATACCTGAGAAAACTCATCTGAACTGATATAGACAGAGGTGAGCAGGACCAGGAGAACAATGTATATACAATGATCACATAAAGTTTAAAAAAAAAACCACAATTTTTGAAAGATATGATAAGTGTCACCAAAATCAGGATTTCAGGGGACTGCTGATGAAACATGCTTCCCACCTACTGATAGATAATGGACTGGAAGGGGAGACTAAGTTTTGCGTTTTTGGGACATGAGAAATATGTAGAATTATTTTGCTTGACGATGCTTATTTGTTACAAGGGAAGTTGGGTTTCTTCAGAAGAGGGTGAGGGGGAGAATTGGGGAAAAGAAGAGGATAGTGTTAATGATGTCCCCCTTGCCACCCTATAAAGGAAAAGAGCATCAATGAAGCACTTAAAAGAATGCCCAGATGAGAACAGAAGGAAGTTCCAAGGGAGAACAAAAATGTTGAATGCACTATACACTTTTTTTTTAATTATTATTATTTTTTTTGTAGGGCAATTGGGATTAAGTAACTTGCTCAGGGTCACACAGCTAGTAAGTGTTAAGTGTCTGAGGCCAGATTTGAACTCAGGTCCTCCTGAATCCAGGGCTGGTGCTCTATCCACCTAGCTGCCCCACTATACACTTTTGTTTGTTTTGGTTTTTGCAGGGCAATGAGGGTTAAGTGACTTGCCCAGGGTCACACAGCTAGTAAGTGTCAAGTGTCTGAGGCCGGATTTGAACTCAGGTACTCCTGAATCCAGGGCCTGTGCTTTACCACTGCGCCATCTAGCTGCCCCTTTTTTGTTTGTTTTTTTTTTTTGGTTTTCACTATACATTTTTAAAAGAAGGAAACAAGCTAGATGTAATAAAGGCACAGTTTCATATGCAGCTCTGGTCTCTTCTTCGTATAAGGAAATATTCAACTTTTCGGATGTTTGTTAATCTCAGGATAATAAAAAACATCCATTTTTTAAAAGCCAAAAAGAAATGATCCCAACTCCTTTCCTATGGGGTGGACTTTTGCATTTGGCTCTGATCAGGTTTTCAGATGATCTTTGAAAGGTTAGCAAACAGTCCATGTTTGATAAAGTTTAATCGACTGTTTTCTACCGTTTTTCCTGTTTGTTCACAAGCTAACATTTTTAATTGAATAATTCAAATGCTGACATTAAAATTTTGAACCTGCATTTTGAAGCAGCTAAAAGCAGGCCTTCTGTAAGGCCTTGCCACATAAAAGCAGTGAAGCAGATATTGCATGTAGGGGGCATTTTTGTTGACTTCTAGTTTTCACTGTATTGTAGCTCATCTTGAACTTGCTGGGTTTCTCCTCATTTTTCCTCTTTTGGCATATTAGTAGGCGTGAGGTAATACACCCAACTCCATAGTGCTTTCTGGAGTCTCAGGAGTCAAATCTGGTTTTGCTTTTATGTGCTAATTTGTGATTTAGCCCTAAAAGTGACCACTGAAAAGTAATGTCCCTAAATAACTATTTGAATGCGTCTAGTGGGAAATGAGAAGCTAGTGACTAATGACTATCATCACTTGTTGTCATTCCATGTAGTATCTACCTTAAATGCCCTAGGCCAGTGCTTATAATTTGATGAGGGAGAAGTAGAATTGCCTATCCACAGTCCTTTCATGCTAGTCAGGTAATAGGATTGTTCCCAGCCCTTTTGAAAAGTAATGAGATGAGCACTTCCTCCTCCTCTTTGCAAGAATGGACAGCTGTAAGTGTGCAACACTGCATGTGATGTCAGGCTTTTTCATTGTATTGCATTGTTTAGTGTTGCTGAACTGTTTTTTTCTCCTCTTCCTAATCTTTATTATTAGGGATTACTCCTTGAGGAGTGAAGGATATACACAGAAACATAGGTGATGCAAAAACAAAAGAGAGAGATAAAGATTTATTTTAGACATTGAGATGACAATCTCTCACATCCTCCACCTGCCCCATCCAGCAATATTATGCTGCACCATACCCCACACCTGTGGACACATAATTTAACCATTGTTTCTAATAGATTCTAAGAATTTCTCAAATTTATGGTTAAGGTGATCCAGTGAAATAAAGAGAAATCGGCTCCTGGTAAGCATTCAAAATTTTTGCCTTTTTTTTTTGGTGGGGCAGTGAGGGTTAAGTGACTTGCCCAGGGTCACACAGCTAGTAAGTGTCAAGTGTCTGATCCAGATTTGAACTCAGGTCCTCCTGAATCCAGGGCTGGTGCTTTATCCGCTATGCCACCTAGCTGCCCAAGCAATCAAATTTAAAGATTCATTTAGAGCCATCAGTTGAGAACATTTCGAAAGTCTCCCCTTAACAAGATCACAATAAGATAGGGCTCTAAGCAGTTTCACATACACACACACATACACACACACACACACATATATACACATACATGTATGTACACATCATGTGGCAAAGTCATATATATGCATATATATATGTGTGTGTATATATCTTTGGGCAGATCACTACCTTTCTAGGACCCAGTTTCCTTATCTGCAAAATGAGGGGATAGATGGCTACAACATAGAGAAATGACAGATTCATTTGCTCCTTAATGGACTAAAAGTAAATAGCAAACAGAGAGCAATGTGGAAGCACACGGTAGGTGTGGGGCCCACAATGGGTGGATCAGTGAGGAACACTAAAAAGCAGGAGTGAAATACATCATCAAGGAATTCTATGATAGGAAGAGAGAGCATGGGTTGACCATGTGGCAAAAGCAAAGGATGATGGGTAGTCACTTGTACCCTTGTAATGTCAGGAGAAAGAGAGAAAAGCTTCCAATGTTTCCATAGACTCGCTGTAGAGAACAGGAAAACATAGACCAGAGTCACCAAAATCATCAGACATGAATGGGTTGCAATCTTCATTTCTGGGGGCAACTCATGACTCCTTGAGCACTCAGATGCATTTGAATGTTTCAGTGTAAAGAGCTATTCATCCATATTTTCTTTACTGCTTTCTATGAGGGACCCTGCCTCATGGGACTGAGGTAGATTTCAGTAGCCTGCCCTGTGGTGACTGAAGAAGAGGTTTTGGACGCCATTAGGCTCCTCACATGTGGCAAAGCACCTGGTTCGGATTCTATTCTGGCAGGGGGTCCACTGCTCATACAAAAGGTGACTGGAATTTTCTGCATTACGTGGGAAGAGGAGTTTATCCTCAGGAGTTCAAGCACCTCCACTGTCCATCTCTATAAAGGTAAAGAAATAGGTTGTCCTGTGACAATCACAGGGGGTCTCTCTGTTGGTCACTGCTGGCAAGATTCTTGCCAAAGTTCTCCTTAATAGGCCAATTCTTCACCTCAAAGATGGTTATCTACCTGAGCCAGTGTCGCTTCAGAAAGAGCCAAAGAACAGTTGATGTGGTGTTTGCTACCCAACAACTCCAAGAGAAACATCAAGAGCAGAATAGATACAACGTTCATCAATGTGACCAAGGCCTTTGATGCTGTCAGTTGTGAGGGCTCATGACAAATTATGAGAAAATTTGGTTGGCCAGAGAAGTTCGTCAGTATTGTACATCAGTTTCATTATGGCATACTTGCATGGATTCTGGATAATGAACAATGTTCTCAGTCGCCAGTGGAATGAAACAAGGCTGTGTGCTTGCTATCATGCTTTTTAGCATGGTATTTTAAGCCATGTTGTCAGATGCCTTCAAGGAACATGAAAATGGAAGGAAGGTCAGCTACCACACTGATGGTAAATTATTTAACTTGAAATGGCTTATAAGTCAAGACTAAAGCAGAGGGAGAGTTAGTGTATGGTTTTTTGTTGTTGTTTGCAGTTGATTATGCACTCAATGCAGTCCCTGAGGCTGAGATGCAACAAAGTATGGATTGTTTCTTTGCTGCTTGTGCTAATTTTGGCCTAAAAACACAAAGAAAACAGATTCTCCACCAGCCAGCACCACACCATCCATTTGTGAACCCAGTGGTCACAGCAAATGGAGAAGTATTAAATACTGTTGATAAGTTCATTTACCTTGGCAGTATACTTTTCAGGGATGTACACAAAGATGATGATGTTGATACACACATTGCCAGAGCTAGCTCAGTGTTTGGGCGACTCTGAAGGAAAGTGTGGGAGAGAAGAGGTATTAGACTGACTACCAAACTGAAGGCCTTACAGGGCCATTGTGCTGACCTCACTTTTATGTGCCTGTGAAACCTGGACAGTCTACCAGAGCCATGCCAGGAAACAGAAGCACTTCCATTTGAATTGTCCTATTATTGTTTGTCCTTCATTCTTGAAGAGGACTATGACATTAGGGTGATGTCATGATTTGCACTGAATTGAATTTAAATGAAGGAGAGCTGTGCAAGGTCACCAACCTCACTCTCTCCTCCAGAGCCATCTGGTCCAGTGCCAAGATATACATCGGGATGACTTGGAGATGGCCCCACATGTTTAAGGCAATTAGAGTTAAGAGTCATGCAGCTAGTAAGTGTCTGAGGTGAGATTTAAACTCAGGTCCTCCTGACTCCAGGGCCAGTGTTCTATCCACTGGGCCACCTAGGAATTGTCCTAGAAAGATTCTGAAGATCACCTTGCAAGATAAGGTACCAGACATTGAGGTCCTCTCTCAAACTGCCAGGCATTCAAACTCTACTGCATAGTGCAACTCTGATGGACTGGCCACATTGTAGGGATGCCAAATGTATGTTTGCCTAAAAGACTATTTTACAGAGAACTCACACAAGGCAAGCATTCTCACAGACAAGGACACTCTCAAGGTCTCTCTGAAGAACTTTGGGATTGATTGGGTGACATGGGAGACACTGGCAAAAGACTGCTCAGCACGTCGTGTCCCCATCAAAGAAGTCTCTGTGCTCTATGAGCGAAGCAGAATTGAAATAGCTCAAAAGAAACACAAGATGCGCAGATTTAGAGCCATCTTCACTCCAAATGTTCATGTGCCCAACCTGTGGTAGAGCATTCCAAGCTCCTATTGGTCTGATGGGCCACAGTCAGATACTCTGTACCTTCCCTCCAACATAGTGATGCCATTTTGGTCCCCTTCAAGAATAAAGGACAACACCCATCCTGTGGCTCACCCCTTTACCAGAAGCCAGAAGCAAAGCCAGGCAAGGAAATTCACTCAGTGATGTTTGCCAGTACCGTTTCCTTCCTGTTTATAGGGTGCCCAAGCCTGTCAACCTCCATAAGCCCATATTTCTTTAAGGAGGATAAAGTAGCAGTTGGACAGAAAGTCACTCCTCCTTTCTGGGTCTCAGTTTCCTCATCTGTAAAAATAAGGGTCTTGTCCTGGGTGATCTGCTGCCTCTGACCTTCCATCATTTCTAACATTTCATTGTTTTCCTCACCCTGCCTCTTTTCCATCTTGCCTATCACCTCTTTTTTTATAAGAGCTAAAAAATAATGGGAAGAATAAACCAGGAGAATTCATTTCACTGAGTAGTATAGTTAAAGGAAAACTCATTTCCCCGACTAAGATAGTAAAAGACAGCATCAGAAAACACGGATTCAAGGTCTCATTTTGACATTTCCTAGCAATATGACAGGTATGAGTCATTGGACATATGTAAGCATCAGTGTTCTCATTTGGAAAAGGAGGAAAATAATACTGTCACTTTCCACATCAGATGGTTGTCACGAGGAAGGTACTTTTTAGACTTCAAAGTGTTAATAGATATTATTATTAATTAGGGAGGCAGTGTGGTACAGTGGAAAGAGCACTGGTTCTAGAGACAGAGGCCCCGGCTTTGAAGTCCCTTCTGACTTACTTACCCTTTCTGGGCTTCCCTTTCATTTTCAGTAAAATGGCTGGAGATCAGGTGGAAAGGGTTGGCTGGAGGGGGGGGTGGAGCGGGGATAGATTAGATGGCCTCTCAAGTCCCTTCCATCTCTAGATCTCTGATCCTTTCAGCCTTCATTCCTTTACATAATAGATGTGTTCCTAAAAGTTGAATTGAATTTTTAAAAATTACACCATCTCTGGGGTAATTCACTCTTCAGAGGAATTATTTGGTTAAACATTGTCCCACAAAGCAAATATTTATTCCCTTGTCTATTTGTTATGTAAATTTAGATTTTTCTCTATCAGATTAGCTCAAAGCCATTTATTCCTGTATGGTTTGCATAATGTATCTATTTCACCTCTTTCAGAATGCAGACAAGTCTCACTGGTCCACTTTGTGAATTAATCTTTGGCCCAGTTTCATCCCTAAGCCAACTTGCCTCAGTTTGCCCAATAACAGTTCCCAGGCCTTGTCCTCTTACTGCCCAAGTCATGTGTTCAGAAGATTGAGACTGATTTTCACATACCCTAATTGGAACATAGAAATCTGCTTTTACCATATAATCTATGCCTTTCAAAAATGATAGAATGCAAAATTGGAAAGGATCCCAGAGTCATCTACCTAATTCCTACCCAAAACACAAATCCACTCAACAATATCTAATGGGATAGATTGGCAGCTAAGTGGGGTAGCTGATAGAGTGTTAGACTTGAACTCGGGAAGATCAGAATCAGAATCCTTCCTCGGATACTAATTGTGTGGTCTTGGGCAATTCACTTAACTCTTCTATCCCAATTTCCTCATCTATAAAATGGGAATAATAATAATAATACCTTAGAACTTAGTTGTGAAGATCACACTTTGCAAACCTTAAAATGCTACATAAATGATATTATGTTGGAGGAGCTACCATTTAGTATTAGCCATTGTGTCATTCTCCCTCAAAGACCATTCCAAACAGGTAATCAGTGATTAGCTCTAAATTCTTGAAGTGCAAAGTGAGATGAAGCAATAAGGGGCATGCTTGCCGGACAGACAGGCAGAAATCAGGAGAGGCCTTTACCATAGCTTTACCATACCTTCTTTTTCTTTCTTTCTTTCTTTTTTTTTTTTGGTGAGGCAGTTGGAGTTAAGTGACTTGCCCAGAGTCACACAGCTGGTAAGTGTCAAGTGTCTGAGGTTGGATTTGAACTCAGGTCCTCCTGAATCCAAGGCTGGTGCTTTATCCACTGTGCCACCTAGCTGCCCTCCTACCATATCTTCTTGAGGACATTCTTCTCTCTAGCTCCTGATCCTCTATGTTCTCTCTTGTGCCAGAGGGGAAATAGGTATAGAAATTCCTTCCCTCAGCACTTTCGCCATTTACATACCTAGATTGGTTCAGATTAGATCAAAGGATCAATTTGCATATATTATAGCCAATGAAAAAGAAACAATGCTAGATAAAGAGGTTATGCATTTGAGTACTCTGTCCTGGACCTGGGGAAAAAGGCTCTTGAGAGAAGCAACATAAATTTATAGACAACAACCAAAATTCCCCTTAAAGTGAATTGCATATCCCTTAGTTCTATGTGGGATTGAATTTTGGAGGAGCAAAGTCCTGCATTGTGAGTGAAAGGAGCTGGAATCTGGGAAGTGTTTAATTTTGTGGCTTGGCCTGTGTGCAGCATTGACTTTTTATCAATAGGTACGATCTAGTCAGTGCCTCAGCTGCTGAAGACAGACCTTGTTGGAGAATTTGAGACTAGTTTTCCCACCTTGAGCCTTGACCAGAATTTAAAGAAAATCACAAAGTCTGAGGCAAACCCCATCCCAATATTAAACATTTCAGTGACATGCTTCGAGTGGTAGGGGGTCTTTCATTTAATATGATTTGTGTAAATCAAGTAAATTTCCATTCTCTTCCTCACAGGGCATAGTCTCCATTTCTTCCCCTGGAGCCCTGCTCCAGTGGCTCACTGTGGCAAGGAAGCTGCCCCAGGCTCTGCAGTGGAGCACCAGCCCTGGCAGGCCCCTGTAAATGTCAATAACCCACATTTCTAGAATGCTTTGAGAATGCAAAATGCCTTCCTCGACCCCAGCCCTGAAGATCATGGGGAGGTAGTAGAAGTATTACTGTATTCCACTAGACAGGTAAAGAAACTGACTCTGAGAGAAGCAGAGTGACTTCCTTCAGGCTGCAGCTAGTACCAGATTTGGGGCCAGTGCCTGGACTCCGCCTTTCTTCTGCTCCCTTTCTTACCCCTACCCTCTTTACTGCCTTTCCTGTCAGGCCTTCAGTAGATCTGTGCTCTCATCAGTGGGGCGCTCCCTCCACCAGGACAGTTCACAGCTTTTCTTTGTTCCCTTGTCTTTTGGAAGTTAAGGCAGCAACTGTTTATTAAGCACTTACTGTGTGCCAAGCACGGTTGCTAAGCCCTGGAGATATGAAGAAAGACAAAAACAGTTCTTGCTTTCAAGAAGCTCACAGTCTAATGAAAGAGACAACAGAAAAAATAACTATCTACAAACAAGATATATACGGGCTACACTGGAGGTAATCTCAGAGGGAACTCTTAGCCATCTTGTTTTGTAAATCCTCTAGTACCCAACAAGACTGTCCTCTTGTTTTGTTTTTGTTTTTTTTGTTTTTTTGCTTTGAATAGAATTTTATTTTCTAAAATATATATAAAAACAAATTTTAACATCAATTTTTTAAAACTTTTTGTTCCAACTTCTCTTCCTCACTCCATTCCCACCCCCACCCACAAGAACTCAAGCAATTCAAAATAAGTTATACATGAGTAGTTATGGGAAAATTCCCATATTAGCTAGTTATGAGAGAAAACAGTCAAAAAAACCCCAAAACTTCAGATTAAGGAATTGTCAAAGAGGAAAAGAAAAAAAAATTTTAATGTGTTTGTATCTGTTTTCAGATACTATCAGTTCTTTCTCTGCAGATGAGCTGCAATCTTCATAAGTCCTTCAGGGTTATATTGGATCATTGCCTTGCTGAAAATAACCACATGCTTCCCAGCAGATCATCCCCCACTATTGCTGTTATTTTGTATACAGTACATTTCACTCTGCTTCAGTTCATGTAGGCCTTTCCAGGTTTTTCTGATAGTATCCTGTTCATCATAACCTGTATATAGTACCTTAAGCTTGACAGAGAATTTTCTTCATAAAAGCCCAGCAAAGTAGGTATCATACATTTTTCCATTATAATCAATCATCATAACTCTTTCTCTCCATCCCACTCCCTTCCCATGACATTTACTCTATCTTCTTTTTACCTATTCCTCCTCAAAAGTGTTTTACTTCCAACTATCCTCTCCCCATCTCTGCACTCCCTTTTTTAACCCTCCCTTCCTTATCCTTCTCCCCTCCTACTTTCCTGCAGGGTTAAATAGATTACTCCTCCAAATTGGGTATGAATGCTATTCCCTCTATGAGCCCATTCCGATGAGATCAAGGTCCCTGAGCTAATTCTGTGTTCTAAATTTTTCTTCCTCCCTCCCTCCTCAACCCTCCCTATGAGATCAAGAAATTCAGTATGTCATACTTGTGCAGTAATGCTGAACATCTTCATCTTCCTTGAAAGTGTTTTGCGGGGCAGCTAGGTGGCACAGTGGATAGAGCACCGGCCCTGGAGTCAGGAGTACCTGAGTTCAAATCCGGCCTCAGACCTTAACACTTCCTAGCTGTGTGACCCTGGGCAAGTCACTTAACCCCAATTGCCTCACTAAAAAAAAAAAAAAGTGTTTTGCTTTTTACTGCTCTCTCCCCCAATCTGCTCTTCCCTCCTTCCCTTCCCCCCCTCCCCTCCCTCAGGGTGAAAATATATTACTATACCTACTTGAGTATGTATGTTAGTCCTTCTTTGAGCCAATTCTGATGATATTAAGGTTCACTCACTCCCCAACTCCTTCCCCCTCTTCTTCTCCTCTCCATAAGCTTTTTTCTTGTTTGCTTCATATGAACTACCTCTCCCCAGGCCATCTCTCCCCTTCTCCTTCCCCCAGTCTATTCCTCCTATACCTCAACCTTATTTTAGTGATATCATCATGGGTTAGTTAGGTGGCACAGTGGACAAAGCACCAGCCCTAGACCCAGGAGGCCCCAAGCCCAAATCCAGCCCCAGACATAAGACACCCCACCCTGTCTGCCCCACAAAGAACAAAACTTAAATGCTTTACAGATATCATCCCTTCATATTCAGTTCAGATCTGTGTCTTCTGTGGATTCCTTACTGAGATAGTTCTTATGAGTTTGATGTATTATCTTCCCATGAAGGAATGTAAACAGTTTGATCTTTTAATATCCCTCATGTAGTCTTTTTCCCGTTTACCTTTTTATGCTTCTCCAGGGTCTTGTATTTGAAAGTCAATTTTTCTATTCAGTTCAGGTCTTTTTATCACAAATGCCTGAAAGACCTCTTTCTCATTGAAGTCCCATTTTTTCCTCTGAAAGATTATACTCAGTTTTGCTGGATACATGATTTTTGGCTGTAGTCCCAGTTCCTTTGCCCTCTGGAATATCATATGCCATGCCCTCTGGTCCTTTAATGTAGAAGCTGCTAGATCTTGCTTTATCCTTATTGGAGCTCCACAGTATTTGAATTCCTTTTTTTCTAGCTGCTTGCAACATTTTCTCCTTGACCTGGGAGTTCTGGAATTTGGCTATAATATTCCTGGAGGTTTTCCTTTTGGGATCCCTTTCAGGAGGTGATTGGTGGATTCTTTCGATTTCTATTTTAGCTTCTGCTTCTAGAATATCAGGGCAATTTCCCCTCACAATCTCTTGGAGGATGGTGTCTAAGCTTTTGTTTTGGTCATGGTTTTCAGGTAGTCCAGTGATTTTCACATTATCTCTCCTAGATTTATTTTCCAGGTCAGCTGTTTTTCCAAAGAGATATTTCATATTGCCTTCTGTTTTTTCATTCAGTTGGATTTGCTTTACTGTGTCTTGTTTTCTCATAAAGTCACTAGCTTCCATTTGTTCAATCCTAATTCTTAGACAATTATTTTCATCGGACAGTTTTTTAATCTCCTTTTCCATTTGGCTTTTCATACTGTTGACTTTTTTCTCATGACTCTCCTGCATTGCTCTCATTTTCTTTCCATTCTTTCCTCCTTTTCTCTACATCTTCTTTCTATTTCTTCTACTTTCTCTTCAAAGTCTCTTTTGAGAGCTTCCATGGCCTGAGACCAGTTCATATTTTTCTTGGAAGCTTTGAATGTTGGAGCTTTGACCCTGTTATTATCTTTTTCTTCTGAGGTTGTATTGTGGTCTACCTTTCCCCCATAGAAGTTTTCGATGGTCTTCTGCTTTCTCTGCCTACTCATCCTGGTTTACTATTTCTTGGCTTTTAACTCCTTCTCAAAGTGTGTGCTGCTTCCAGGACACACTGTTTGAGCTACAGCGTGGCCCTGGGGGATGATTGGGCTTCTTCTCAGCCTACCTGGCCTCGCTTTCTCGGCTCCACTCCTGTTCCCAGCTTCACAGGGTCCCAGGTGTTTTGGTTTGAGGGGGGTGGGGCAGGTTTTAATCTCGCCTGGCTTGTTCTCTGGTCCGGAGATAACCTCAAGCCTACTTACTAAGCAACCAACCAGCAAAGCTTTCTGTGGTGTGGTTTTTAGTTTGGATGAACCTGCTCCCCTGCTCCCCTTCCCCACCTTGGCCTCCTGCCACTCAGGATCTCTTCCTCGTTCCCCGCTGGGGTAGAACAGTCAAATCCTTCCCCCCAGTCCACTGGTACCCCTGCACTTACACATACACACACACACACACACACACACACACACGCACACACACGCACACACACAAACCCCACTAGCTGTTCAACCCAACCGAGTGCTCTGTCCTCTTGTTATTTTAATATTTCATAGGTACCAGTGTGGCACTCTGGCTGGTAGGTATTGTTAAGCTATAAAGCATGATGTTTATACACTAAACATGGCCCTAGAGCAGGACCAACCCAGCAGAGGTCACAGAGGTTCACTACCAGGCCTCTTCAGGCAGGCACATTATTTTTGACCATAGCAACTCATTCAGTTTTCCATTTTGGTGGGGTGGTGGTCCTTATTGATCAATGAAATCACAGATCTGCTAAAAGTATCCCAGGTAAGTCATTTTATTTTTTTTCTAGGTAAGTCATTTAAAAAATATATATTATGCACCTTTATGAACACAAAGAAGCTAGAAAGGAAGCTGAGCTGCTTCTTACACTTGTGAGTTGTCCAATTAAGAGAAAGGGGATCATAGTCAGATGCTGTCATGTTCCCTCCTTTCTGCTCAGGCAGGGCTTCCCTGTGGCTGTGAAACTTAACTTGATACTTAAGAGATGAGAGACAGAAGGCAATTAGATATGTGTGTCTTGGTGAGGAAGAGCTTTGCTGAACACCTCTTTATCTGGTATTCCTCAAGTGGCAGAAGAAAATCTCTTAGAACAAAGTTACGTGCACACACTCTGGAGTTGCTTGAGCCATATTGTAAACTGCTTAGTAGTCCTGGCCTTGGATCTGCTGCATACAAGAGCTCTCTGTATACTAGGAGCAGAAGAAGGGCTGGGCATGCAAGGTTTAGATAAGGCAGACCCCTGTCTCCTGGAGTCTAGTTGCAGGACAAGACAGAGACTGTGAGCCCTATTATATGTTGGTCAGAAAGGTGCTGATCAAAAGGTGCTTTGTGCGGTTCTGGTAATAAGAAAGAAGGCCAGGCCAGTGGTAAAGAGGAAAGTAACAAGTATGAGGCAGATGGAAGAAAGCTCCCACTGGTACATTGAAATTTGAGTCGAAAGTATTTGGTGTCACCATTGCTCTCTGATGATTCTGGGCAGCAGGTGGGGCAGAGGGTACAACCATCACGGGTAGAATTGAAGCCACCTGAGTGAAGAGCCCTGCTCAGCTGACCATAGAAAACTGGTACTGCCAACCATGATAGATGTGCAGTGCTCAGCAGCTATCATTGTTCAGAGTAGGAGGAAACAGAGCCAAGTCCACATTCCTTCTCCAGGCATATTCACCAGAGGAATCACCATTAGTGGTGGCCTTATCATGACATAAGAGAATATCAGACTTCAGACGGTTGGGAAAAGATTTTCAAATGAAAGATTAGGAGAGGAAGAAAAACTTATGTTTATTTTCCGTTTTTTTATTTTTGTCTGAGGGCAGCTAGGTGGTGCCATGAATGACCTAGACCTGGAGTCAGGAACATGAGTCTTCCCGAGTTCAAATCTGGCCTTAGACACTTAACTATGTGACCCTGGGCAAGTCACTTAACCTTCTTTGTCTTTATTTCCTCATCTTCAGAATGAGCTGGAGAAGGAAATGTATCTTTGACAAAAAATAATGAAAAGTCAGATACAACTGAAATTATGGAACAACATTTTTGTCTAAATGTTCACATGAAAAAGAGGTTTCATTTCCTTAAAAACACAATTCATTAAAAAAAATTCCTTCAAAACCCCAGACTTCTGCATCATGAAATTGCAGGGACCTTTTTAAGAAAAAATCCCTTTGGATTTCCTTCATAATCAATCAATAAAAATTTATTAAGCAGAGGCTGCTAGGTGGTGCAGTGGATAAAGCATTGGCCCTGGATTCAGGAGGACCTGAGTTCAAATCCAGATTCAGACACTTGATACTGATTACTAGCTGTGTAACCCTGGGCAAGTCACTTAATCCCCATTGCTCCACCAAAAAAAAAAAAAAAATTATTAAGCACCTACTATATGCTAGGCATTGTGCCAAGCCTTGGGGATACAAAAAAGAGGCAAAAGACAGCCACAGCCCTCAAGGAGCCCTTAACCTAATGGAGGAGACAAGCAAGTAAATATGTACAAACAAGCCTGATGCAGCATAATAAATAATTAATAGAGGGAAGACACTGGAATTACGAGAGGTTAGGAAAGGCTTTGTATAGAAGGTGGAATTTTAGGTGAGATTTTAAGAATCCTAGATCAGAAAGCAGTAGGGGAGGTATCAGTGTTGTTTCTCCTGACCTATCACTGAAGTGCCCTTCAGGGGAGCCTTAACATGCCTCTTGTTTTTGTTTGTTTTGGTGGGGCAATTGGGGTTAAGTGACTTGCCCAGGGTCACACAGCTAGTAAGTGTCAAGTGTCTGAGGCTGGATTTGAACTCAGGTCCTCCTGAATCCAGGGTCAGTGCTCTATTCACTGAGCCACCCAGCTGCCCCAATATGCCTCTTGTCCAATCATACAGCCAATAAGTACCTGAACTAAGTTCTGTCTCCCAGTCCATCCGTGGTGCTCATTTGTTATACTGGGAGTAAGAGTAAGATGTAGTGTGGCATAGATAGAAAGTCTTAGACTCAGGAAGTCCTAGGTTTAAGCCCTGCCTCCAGCCATATTGAGGACCCTGGGGAAGTCACTTAAGCTCTCACTGCTCTGGGCAACAATCTGAGACTTGTAAATTACATTTGTAAAGACTATAGCAAAAAATGTTAAGGTTAAAAAGGGAATATTACTTACACATTAATGCCCACTTTACTACATGCTATGTGGTTGGACTACTTTCCACTTACCAAATTGGATAAATCCCAAACCAAATGACACACAGAATTACCAAATTTGAGAATTTGAAGGAACCTCAGCAGTCATCTAGCCCCACTACATAAGAGCTGACAGGGATTGTCTAGCCTCTGTTTAAAGAGCTCCAAGGAAGGGGAGCCCTCTCAAGGCAGCCCACTCCACTTTTAGGCAGCTCCAGTTGTGAGGAAGTTTTCCCCAAAAAAGGAGCCTAAATTTGTCCCTTTGCTTCTTGTTTTGCTGAAGTCTGAGGCCAAAACAGCAAGCCTCCTCCACATACTTGAAAAGTGTCATCGCGCTCCCTGGGTCTTCTCTTCTGCAGACCAAGTATGCCCAGTTCCTTCCACCAGTGCTCCTATTGCATGTATTCAGGGTCCTTCACCATGCTGGTTGTCCTCCTCTGGAAACTCTTAGATCCAGAGATGAATACATACTTCAGTGGGGTCCAATGAGGTCAGAAGAATACAGTGCGGCTCTCGCTTCCCCATTCCTGGAAATTCTGGCTTTTTAACTGCAACCCAAGGTGCCATTCACTTTTTTGATTGCCAGCACCCATGGCTATCTCATAATTGATGTCTCTCCATGCTTTCCTCACCATATACCTTTAAAGATATGTTGTTGTTTTCTAATGAGTCACGCCTGAACAAGAACAAATCTCCTCCATGAAGCCATCAAAGTTTCCTCTGTCCCTGCTAAAAATAGTCTTTCTCAGATTTTTAGAGCTCTTTTGTAGCCCATTCTTCTGTCACAATCAAATTCTACCTTTTGCTTCTTTATGTTTCCGTTGTTTTTCCCCCTGTATATTGTAAGCTCCCTGAGGACAGGGAGTGTCATTATTCATTTTTCTCTTCCTAACACGTAGCCCCATAATCAGTATTTGTTAAATTGATGTGACTTGCCTAAGAAGAACACCTGTAGTTGAGGCCCTAAGGAAGGCTTTGTGGAGTTGAGCCTTGAAGGATGAGCAGTATATTAGAAGGCTGAAATAAGGGGGAAGAGTTCTCTAGGAAGCGTGATCAGACAGCTTGAGTCAAAGGTACCACAAGGGTGGGAACATGCTAAGGAAATATTCCATGGTTCAGCCTGGCTGAAAAAAGATAGTAGAAAGAAAGATGGGAGAGGGCCTTGAATACCAGGTAGAGGAGTTGTACTTTATTTATTAGTTAATAGAAAACCACTGTAAAACATTTTGGAATGGGGTAGTCATATGATTAGTCTTTGTGGTACAGTAGAAAGAACACTGGCTTGGGAATCAGAGAACCTAGGTTCAAATCCAGCATTGGTCATACACTGCCTTTGTAACTTTGAGCAAGGCCCCTAACTACTCCAGGCTATGTTTTCTTCAGCTGTAAACAAAATGGTTGAATCAAATGGCTTCTAAGATACCTTCCAACTCTAAATCTGTTGATCCTATGATTAGAGCCACATATCTAAAAGCCTAGTCTGGAAACCAGTCTACAAGATGGCTTAGAGTGGGGAAAGAACAGAGACTAGGAGTCCCCTCAGAAACCTATTCAGGTGTTTCCAAAAGAAGACAATAAGAGCCTGAATTAAAGTGGTGGCAATAAGAATGGGAAGGAGAGGAGAAATGTGAGATATTACAGAGGTAGAATCAGCAGAACTAAGTCATGATTGGATGTGAACATCAAAGGGATAAGGTTGGCTTGTCCCAAGGGAGATCAGGCCCCTATAACCACATGCTCATTTCCCATAAACCAGAGCTGAGAGGTCTGGTCAACCCCTTTCTGCCCTGCAACCCCATTCCTGAGGTAGAGTTCTGAAATTGAGTCTCGGTGTCTGAGAGAACAGTGAAGTCATTAACAGATGATTCAGGGGGAGGAACAGATGTTGAGGGGGAAGATCATTTTTTGTTCATTATTCTTGGTGTTGAACAATGCCAGAATTATAAGCAGAACTGAGCACCTAATAGCAACCTAGTCAATACTTAGAGACTGAGCTCTGATCTCTCACAGGCGAGAAACCTGACTTCTAGTCCCATCTTTGCCACTAACTCACTGACTGACCTTGATGGAAACAATGAGCTTCTCTGGACTGCAGTTTCCCAATCCATAAAACAGGAATAGTTGCTTTCTAAGTTCCCTTCTGGCTGTAGTTCTGGGATGGAAGGATGGATGCCAACTTATTATACTTTATAGCATAGCTACTTTGCCCTGACATTCAAAATATGATGTTTAGGGTTTCTTTTGTTTTTTTACGTCACCCTCTTTTCCAACTGTATCCCTCCCCATCCCCAATCTTTTGAGCCATCCTTTGCATTAAAGAATTAAAAAAAAAAAACAATACATGAAAATACTTTAGAAAGTATCGTGTTGACAATTTTGTGCAAAGCTTGTTGAGTTTGTCATGCCTTTAGACTTAGGCACTGTCTCCCAAGAATATTTATGAAAATATTTCATGTACTAGGAAAAAGCACTAGGATGAGAGTGGGGACGCTCCGGCTGCAGTCTCTGATCTCTCACTGACCTTCAGCAAATTATTTAGCCTTTGTGAGCCTCAGAGTCATCATTTGTAATATTGGCAGTGGGCCAAAGAGGTTGGTTTAAGTGACCTCTATATTCCAGTCCACCACTAAAGCCTTACTACCTTTATGTCTTTGCACAAGTTATTTAACCTGCCTGGATCTTGGTTCCCTCATTTGTAAAATGATGGGTTTGGACTAACTGACCTTTAAGGTCCCTTTCAGCTCCTAATCTGTGACCCTATATTTAGCCATTTCTGTTAGGGTGTGCACTATTCCACAGTCTTATTTCCTTAACTCTGCAAAGAAGGGAAGGAAGTGTATCTGCTACTTCATTCTGCATTAGTGAAGGTGTTTCCATTATTCTCTCAGTGCTTCATGTTTCTTCTTTCTTACAGCAAAATAACATCCCATGACATTCACGTACCACAATGTGTTTAGTAATTCCCCAGCCAAATGGTATATCCGTTGTTTCCAGTTCTTTAATATTGCCCTGACTTTAAAAAAAAAAATTGCTATTGATGTCTTTCATTTTTATGTGACCTAAGTTTTCCAGTGTCTCCCTCCCCTCATTCCTCCCAGAGCCATCCCTTATAACAATGAGTAAAAGAAGTAGAAGAGGGAGAACATGGTTCAGCAGAAACCAACTAACATGGAAAAAGGCTGGCATTCTATGTAGTATTCCATTCCCATGGTCACCCACCTCTGCATGGAAGCAGGGGACGGAGGTATCTGCTTACTTTTAAAGTGGGTCAGTGAGTGGGGTCTTTGGCTCAAACTTTAGGATCTGAGAAAGGGTGAATTTTTATGGCACTGACCAGCCCCCTTTACTAAAATGGCTTTTTAAAAGGACGACTTTGTCCTCCAGATGCAGCGCATGACGTATTCTGCAGAACTGTGGGAGTTAGTGGGTTATGTAATGTTTGTAGTTATGTAATGGTTGTGCTGTTGCAGCCAGCTGCAGCACCAGAGCCTAATTGAGGGAAGCCTTTGCTGTGTCTCCTAAAAGCTTTTAACACCGCCAGCTGTGGTAGGAATGCTACACTGATGAGGATGATATAAGGGGTCCGTGAACCATTGTACAGAGCTGCCCTTTCCTGCAGGTGAGATGATAGTTGGTTCATATGCTAATGAGGGTGATTTTCATACCAGGTTGTTTCAGAGGAGAAACAAAAATAAAGGGGGAAAAACCTGTAAAAAGGGAGAGAATATTAATTTTCTCTTCAGTCCAGATACCTTCGAGGTGAGCTAAACTCAGTTTTCATTCCTGATACTTAACCGATTAGGGAGATTCTCAACTGTTTCTGTAGGTATCCCCTTCCTGGTGTTCAGGTGTTTTATTGGTATTCTAAAGTATAGCAGATTTTCTCCTACCAAGAGAGGCATCCAGTTTCTTTCCTCCATTTGGGTCAGGGAGGCTGCAGGAAAAATAGCTTGATTCAGCTGACCCTCATAGCACTTACAGCCTGAATCCCACAGTCATATCCCACATTTTATTTCATGTGTGTGTGTGTGTGTGTGTGTGTGTGTGTGTGTGTGTATAGCTATAGGTATACAGCATGTCCCAAAAGACTTAATGCAGTTTTAAGGTATGATAGCTATTATTTAAAACTTCATTAAGATCTTTGGGACACCCAGTGTATATCTATAGCTATATCTATATAGATAAAATATGTACATATTATATAAAGTATATATATAGATATCCTATAAACTGCATTATATATGATCTATCCAGTACCTAACACAAAACCAGATATACCAAAGACATTTTAAATGGAACAAGTATTTATAAATATTTAATGAATGAATTCCTCCCTCACCCCTGCCTTCTCTTCCTTTCCTTACGAAAGATTGTGTGGTTAGAAGAGCTTCCATCTATCTCTCTTGGTGACCTGATCTCTTTGTAAGGTTACACTGAGCTTAAGATAAAGTATGCTGTTGTGGTCAGAACACAAGATTTTATGCCCAGTCCTCAATCACCAATAGGTTCAGGTTGTTACCCTTGGGGAAATTACTTCTGTTTTATGCCTCAGTTTCCCTATCTGTAAAGCAGGTTTTATTGTATCTCCCGTTTACTATCTGTGTGATTTTGTACAAGTCACTCAGCCTCCTTGGGCTTCTGGTTCCTTAAATGAGGGGGGCCCACTGCCTCGTTCCAGCTCTATGATCCTCTCTTCCTGTTGACTTTGAAGAATTAGATGATATGAATAAACAAGGTAGAGTGAAAGGAACATTGCACTGGGAGTTAGAAGAGCTGGATTCTATTGCTGTCTCTTGTCAAGGATACCAAGTAACCTTGAGTAAATTACTGTCTGCACCTCCAAATCACCCCCCAGCTGCCTGGATATTTCTGTCACATACATTATGTCCAATATGGAATTTGCTGTCTTCTCCCACTAAACTACTACCCATTTCTCAATTCTTGCTAAGTGCAAGTGGGCCAGAACCAGTGGGCTCTGGAGCCGAATGCCCTGATACTTCCACCTCTCTGACCCTGGGCAAGTCACAAAAACTCCCCAGGCTTCAGTCTCCTCCTCGGTAAAGTTACGGCTTCTGGTGGTCTAGACGGCTTGCATCTCTAGCTCCATGATCTGCCATCCAGGGGTACGGCTTTGGAGTTACCCTCCATTCATTTTTCTCCCTCACGCTTTCATATTCAATCAGGTTCCAAGTCTTGTCAGTTCTCTCTCCACAACATCCGGCAGCCGCTGTGGGCTGCTTACCTCTGTGGGCTTACAGCATAGGACTCCACTGCCCACACGCCACATTCCAGCTGCACTGGTCGCCCTCAAATCAGTACTCCAGCCCTTGCCTTCCTCACTTTGAATAGGCTGCACCCCCCCCACCTCCCCCCCCACCCCATGCCTGGAAAGCATCCAATCTCAGCTGCACTTTAAGACTCAGCTCAGGTGCCTTGTCCTCTGGCAACTCTTTCCTGAAGCCCATAGTTCTTAGTGCTCTATCCCTACTCTTCATCTTGTCAGGTCCATGCCTGTCTATCTATATGTTATATTCCTCACCCCACCCCCACATGTATACTTCTGGAGGCAGGAACCTTTTTCTTTTTTATCTCCAGTGTCTCGCATGATGCCTTGCACGTAGTAGATACTGGATAAATGTTATTTGTATTTGTTTGGATCTTCCCAGCCTGGACTTTTTGTGAGAATCAGGTGAGAAGCATTTCAAAAACTATGAAATGCCACACAGATATTAAGGTGGTGGTGATCATTTTGATAGTAGGAGTAGTGATGATGGCATGTAGTATAGAATCCTTAGAAGAAAACATTCTTAGAGATGAGGAAATAGGTGTTCTTCCATGGTGCAGTAGAACCCAGCACTACCCCTAGACTAGGAGAACCAAGGTTCAGATCCCACCTATGTGACCTTGAATAAGTCTCACCTCTTTGGGCCTCTTTCCTCATCTGTAAAATGGGAAGGTTGGATTGGGTGGCCCTAAAGGGGTTCAATCTGGCAATCTCATGACTAGCCCCACTCTAGAAACTATAGTTCATCCTCTCTATGAGACTTTTCCTGATCTCTCCCCCTCCCCCCCACAGATTTTCTTCTATGTCTGTATTGATCTTAGATCTCTGGGAACTATGATCAAGATAATAGTATCAATCATTGCATCTGGAAAGGGCGTGTCAGTTGGTGGTCCTCTTTTTCTTTTTTGCCATGCCTGTGACTTCCCAGACTAAAACATCTGGCCACCACTTTGCCATACATGTTGTTGTCCCTTATTAGGATTTAATCTCCTCAAGGACTAAGGCTGTCTTCTCGTTTTTAATCTTCACATCCCCATCCCCTAGGACAGTGCTTGACACAAAGTAGACACTTAACAAATAATACAGTTGTGTCACCCCAGAATCGGAACAGCTCGGTAACTTTGTATAGGGAGGAATGGAAACCACCATAAGCTTCTCCTCCCCTCTAAGCTTTCCTTTTCTTAGAGACAACTTATTACCTTTCAACCTACCTGTATTCCTGAAATCTTTGTGTTCTAGAAAAGGGAGTGAACAGTATGTTCCTTGACATACTGTGATAAACTGTATTTAATATATGCTTTTTATGGCAAAGAAAGTTGAAGCTGGGAATGGCAGGAGAGAGAATTTATGGTCCCAAAGGAACAAAAATAAAATATAGTTTCTCTCTTTTAATCTGGTCCACAAGGTGACAATTTATTTGCATTTAAATACTCTTAAGTAGTTCTGGGAAAAAAAGGAGTCCAGTTAATTGTAACCTTCCCTTAAGGTCAGACAGATTGGCTGTCCCCTTAAGACTTTGTTTCCTAACCTATAAATTAAAGCAAATGAATGAACCAGATTACCTCTGAGGTCCATGACAGCTTCAACATTCTTTAATTCTTTGTTTCTACCCTCATATTTAGTCAGGATGTCCAAGGCTATCCTATGGTGGTATGACAGGCATAGTCAATTTACTAAAGAAACGTTTTAAAATTTAGACCATGTGATAAAAATCCTAGCATCTCTGTATGTGGTTTCCAATCAGATCCTGGAACCTTCTTCTTCCCTGCCTCTATCCTTTGCTTTCCATGTAATTGGTTTAGAAAGTATAACACTATGATAAACCAGAGTCAAGATCTATGACTGAAGTTCACTTTCAAACTTGTAAGTGTGTAAGAAGTTGAGCAAACAGTGTTTTCCCTTTTCTGCTCTCCTCGCTGCCCCTATTCCAATCTCTGGGGCAGTGTTAATCTTTGGGCTTTCAGTGCCAATTACTTGTTCAGAAGTCAGCCTGGATTTCCAATGGTTTCAGCAGAGCCTCACTGACTAAATTCCAGGTGACAGTTTCAATATGAAATATTTATCACTCCCGGATAAAAGTACAACCAGCAAATGGAATTCAAAGTCCTCGGGTGAAATTCAGTCCACCGAAAGCTTCCTTTTAAAATGTTACCATCCCATTGCAGACCACCAGCATGACAAAGCAGAATTCTAAGCAGTTCCACAAAGGGTGGACTGTAGGAAGGTGATAGCAGCAGGCAGGCCAGAGCTGGGGGTAGCAAGCTGTTAGAACCATGGGGGCCTATTTGAGGCAACATGGTTTTTAGGCCAGGAGGTGTAAAGGCAGGGTGATAAAGAGCAGGTCTGTCCAATAGCCAGCTGTTAACCAAAGCAGAAAAAAGACATGGAATCACTGTAGAAAAGCACCTGCTTATCCATAGGTCTTTTTCACCACAATCAAACATATTTACCAGTGCTTAACATAGTGTCTGGCACATGCATGGTGGATAGTTGGCCTATGTGCAAGTCATCTTTGAGTATCAAGAATGAGGAAATCCTGGGGCAGCTAGGTGGTGCAGTGGATAAAGCACTAGCCCTGGATTCAGGAGGACCTGAGTTCAAATCTGGCCTCAGACCCTTGACACTTACTAGCTTTGTGACTCTGGGCAAGTCACTTAGCCCTCACTGCCCTGCAAAAAAAAAAAAGAATGAGGAAATCCTACCTATCCTTCATGGCCCACATCAAATGTCACCTTGTCCTTGAAGCCTTCCATGATTGTCCCCTCCCCTGCCCCCAAGCAAGAAATGTTTTCACCCTTTTTGTGAACTCTCATTATACCCTGTTTATATCTCTCTTGTGAGCTTGTCAAATTGGTTTTCTATTTGTAGCTATTTCTGTGCATGTTTCAGACTGAATTATGTATTACTTGAGAGCAAGGGTATCACCCCCAGTACTTCACATAATGTTTTGCACATGGAAGCAAGTGCCTACTGTGTGCCACAATCAGTGTTAGACAAATGTTACTTGGTTCAATGATATATTGGTCTCATTTCTTGTATCTCTGAGAATTTGAATTGCTCAAAATGTTTTGCATTCCCACTATTTGTAAAGCACTGTATTCCACATCACTGATGAATTATAGAACAAAAGGAAAGAAGGATTTATTTAATACCTACTCTGTGCCAGGCACAGTGCTAAACACTTTACTAATACAGCCTTGCAACCACCTTGGGAGGTAGGTGCTTTTATGAGCCCCATTTTACATTTGGGGAAACTAAAGCAGATAGATTAAATCAGGTCTTCTTAAATTTTTACCACCCTCAACCCCTTTTCACCTAAAAAATTTTTACGTGATGCCAGGTATAAAGGTATATTAAATAGGTATACATAACCTTTAACTATTGCCAAATTTTTTGCAACCCACACATTCAGTTACTCAACCCCATATGGGTTCTGTTTAAGAAGCTTTGGATTAAGTGACTTGTCAGGGTCATACAGGTAGTAAATATCTGAAATCAAATTTGAACTCAGGTACGCCTAATCCAGGCTCAACACTTTGTCCACTGCACCACCTAGCTGTCTTCTGTAGAAGACAAAGACGGTCTTTCTGTGCTCAGAGAGCCTACCTTCCGATATGGGCAAATGCAACCCAGCATGCTTACGTGTGCACTCACACAATTCCTATGTGGCAAACAAGACCAGTCTCATTATTTTAGAACCTGAATATATGTACAAGTGTTCTGGGATAATGTCTGAAACATAATGAGTAACAAAATCAGTTTATTCAGATTCAGTTTCTGTGAACAACTATAATCATTGTCAATTTGAAATGAGATTCCTTTGGTTTTTTATGACAATTTTCTGTCAGAAAGAGATGCTAACTTCTAGTTTCAGTCTTAGAAACAGCATCCCAAGCTTTGTCTCTCTCAGCTTGCCCCACTTACAATCACAATTTTCTCAGAATGATATTTTTCACAAAAACTCAGTGCTCTATAATTATAATGACCAGTCTTAACCCCAAAGAAGTGGTGACGAAATGCATATTCCTCTACCCATTGCAATGATGGGGCACTATGGATGTGGGACATTGTAGTTCATTGCATGTGAGCATGGGTGAGCCCCACTTTTGCTTAATCAACTGTTGTTTTCTCTTTGTCAGAAGGGAAGGTTCCCTGGGATGGCAAGACTCTATCTAGAAATGACTGATTTTTTTTTTTAATGAAAGTTATCAACAAGTTGTCTATACAAATTGGCTTACTAGAACAAAACAAAGCTTATGCTTTAAGATAGAACTTGTAAAGAGAATTCTAATTACCTTCCTAGCCATATTTTCCTGTTTCTTGTATTCTTTACTCCTCTAATGTGCATATCAAGCCACATTTAAGAGAAGTATAGGTACTTACTATTTATGGGGGTGAGGGAGTGTATTCCTCATAGGGTTAGTTCTGAATCAAGATTGGCATGGGCAGTGGTAGTGGGTAGTAAACTTCCCATGCACAAAGTTCCTAACAACTATAAATGTGCATGTGCATGTATGTATTATACAGCAAGAAATAGTAATTCATTTATCTTCCTCAACGTAATGTAAATTAGTATTTTCAGTTACAAAATTCTAAGATGCAAAACCTTAGATTCATAAGATAGAAGTATAGAACAAGAGGGTAGCTAGGTGGTGCAGTGGATAGAATACCAGTTCCAGAGTTAGGAAGAGTTTAAATCTGGCCTTAGACATTGACTAACTATGTGATCCTGGGTAAGTCACTTAACCCTGTTTGCCTCAGTTTCTCATCTGTAAAATGAGCTGGAGAAGGAAATGGTAAGCCACTCCAGTATTTCAGTGAAACCACAAATGGAATCACAAAGGGTCAGACATGACTGAACAATAAAAATAGAACAACAAAGACCAGGCATTATGAAAAGCATTGCAGAAATAAAATTTTTGTTTACCCTACCACAAGGGTTCAGCTAGTTCTGGGAGATGGAACTTCATATGATCACAAGCAAGTAGACCAGTCTAGCTGTACCAGAGAGTGAGGGCAGGAGTAGAGGTTGCAGTATTGTATGAAATGTGAAACAGAAGTGGTAACAAGCCAGGTTACAAAGACCTTTAAAAGCCATTTAACGACATGAAAACTTTGTCGAGGAAAGAGAAGCAGCAGTGTATATCAGGGGCCACTAGGTCAGAGCATTGGAGTTGGAGTCAGAAAAGACCTGAGTTCAAAGGTGTCCTCAGACACTTAACATCTATATGTGACCCTAGACAAGTCACTTAACTGTTATCTGCCTCAGTTTCCTCATATGTAAAATGTTATGTGAGGCAGGATTTGAATTCAGGTGCTTCTGACTCCAAGTCCAGTGCTCTATCCACTGTGCTACCTAGTTGCTTAATATATTGTATATTGGAATAAAATTATCAAAATATTTTACAAACAAATTTTTAGACCCCAGGTTAAGAATCCCTGCTCTCTGTGCACCAAACAACACAAGAACTTTGGGGAAGTAATATGTGTTATCATAGAATGGTAATTGGGTAGGAGTTAGGGGAGGCAGGCTCCTAAGGAATATAAACCTAAGCTGAAAAACAAAACCTAAGATGTGCATGCAGTTTTTTGTGTATCGGTTATAAGATAGAATCAGCTGCTTCATAGATCATTCAAAATGATAAACCTGCTACCTTTCATGCTCTTGATTTTTCCTATGCCCAGAATGGTTCATTCCCCCATATTTACAACAAAGAGCATCTTCTTCACTCTTCCAGGCTCACCAAATACCAACATTTCCATGATCTTTCCAGCCCTAATGATCTTTCTCTCTTTTGAACTCATAGCATTTTGTCTTATACCTCTTTTATGTACCTTTCATACTATTGATCAATGTCTTATTTCCCCTAGATTGTAAATTCATAAGAGGACAGGGCTCCGGTGATATTGATATCCTGCTCGGCCTGCACAGTATCCTATTCCTAACATCCTCAATAAATGTTGGTTCAGTTGAATTGGAGGCTCATCAAACCCTTTTTTATCTGAGATAGACCAAGCTCTTTAAAGGTAGTCATTTTGTGAGAAAAGTAGCTGTTTTATTTTATTAAACGGAAACTAAAGCACAAGTTGGCTCTCAGTGACTTGCCCAAGGTCACAAAACAAGGCACTGGAGAAGCAAGCAAAAACCCTGTGACCTCTAATTTCCTTGGTCCCAGTGCCCTGGAACATTGGGATCAGGTACTAAGGGAAATGAGGTAGAGAGGAATGGAGTGGACCCTGAAGCACCCTGCCAGCAAGATCTGAAAGCCAGATAGATTGTTCCCTCTGGAAGGAGAAAGCAGATTAGCTAAGTAGGTGAGCCAGGAGGCCAGTCCTGGAGCTCAGTGGAAGGCTGAAAAGAGTATTAAGTCTGACAATGTGTCAGATGCAATGGCTCACTCAAGGAAGAGGAGTACAGTTTGTAAGAGGAGCAAATCAAAATCTTTCTACCCATTTTCCTGTGAAACTGAGTTTGTATCTTAATGTGTTTAGGAACCAGTGATTGTGTTCTAAAGTTTTTGGTCAGGAAAGGAGAAAAAACACACTAAGTGAGGAATTGACTTATCGAATCCTAGAACTGAAAGAGATCTTAGAGGGTATTTAGTCAAGAAGAATGGTCTGAACCATGCCTAATTCTTGAATCCTTGCTATATCACCTCCCATGAGTAGCCATGCATCCTTAACTCTTCCATTTATAGGGAGGTAGCTAGGTGGCGCAGTGGATAGAGCATTGGCTGTGAAGTTGGAAGGACCTGAGTTAAAATTTCACCTTGGACACTTACTAGCTGTGTGACCCTGGACAAGTCACTTAACTCCAATTGCCTTAAACATGGGGGCCATCTCCAGTTGTCCTGATATATATCTCACCACTAGACTCAGATGGCTCTGGAGGAGAGAGTGAGGTTGGTGACTCTGCACAGCCGTCCCTCACTTAAATCCAGTTCAGTGTAAGTCATGACATCACCCCAATGTCATGGTCTTACGAAGGACAAATAACAACAACCACTTATAGGGATCTCTTTCCCTACTGAGGAAACACATTGCATTTGTAAATAGCTTTATTTGTTAAGAAATCATCCCTTGTGCCAAAACTAAATCTTCTTCCCTGGGACTTTTCCTAAAAGTCACTAGCATGCCTCAAAGGCATACTCCTTAGGGCCAAGAAGATGACAATTTCATTTCTACATGGCAGCCCCTCAACTGTTTGAACACAAATGCAGACTAAACTCTACAGTATTGTTATACTTTTCTTAGCAAACAGGTCAAGGAAGCTCGTGTTGATAGAGAAATATGTAACTAAAAGGAACCATAAAGGCTGTCTGATCCCAAACCATTATCTTACAGGTGAAAAAATTAAAGTTCATAGGAGATTCATCTTGCCCAAGGTTATGGAGCTAGTTTATAGTTATGTCAGGGCTAGAATTCAGGTCTTCTGTCTCCCTTTCTGGCTTTTTTTCTACCACACACCACTGAATATTCACTTTATATTCGAAAAATCATTGCTTTAAAAAATAAATTTCCCATTTCCTTAGATTTTATAACGTTCCTGGTCTGTGGATACAGCCTGTGTATGTATGTATACATGTATGTATGAGTGGGTATACATGGATATATGTTTTTATGACATGTATACACATAAAACTAGTATATATTATATATATAAATGTTACGTGTTGTATTTTCTATTTCTCTTTACATACACACACATAATACAGAAGAGAGCCATGCAAGACCATGACCTTCCCTTCAGAAGTACATACAGCCTTACACAAATTCCTGGTCTGGAAAATAAGACTGGAAGAATGGGTTAACAAAAAAATCCCATGATAAAAAGTTATGGTGGTTCTTGAAATATCCGTGACACAAACCTTTAAAAAGAGGAGGCTAAATCTAAAACAACTCTAAGAAAAGACAGCTTTGTCACAAAGTTAATTAGAATTCCTAGAAGAAATGAAGCAAAAGTTTTTAAATGGCATCATAAATGAGAGGAGAACACTGGAATAAAGAACTAAAAAGGAGGTGAGAACTTTGGGGGAAAGACTTTGAAGGACCCTTAGATTTACAAGGATCTTAGCATAAGATACAAAACCTCACCCAGATAACAGAATCATTGAAAATGAGGATGGTCCAAAAAAGAAGCCAATGATTTCATGAAACAAGAAATACTAAAAACAAAGTAAAATGTTGAAAAAAATAAATGAAAATGTAAGGTATCTTATCAAAAACAACTGACCTAGAAAACAGATCATTAGAATGCCTGAAAGCCATGACCCAAAAAAGGAGCCTGTGTATCATATTTCAGAAAAACATGAAAGAGAATTGCCAAGACATATTAGAACAATGGATCAAATGGTGAGGGAGAAATACAGAATCCACCCATTACCTCCTGAACGAACCCTTAAAGCAATGCTGTGGTATGCTTTCCAGAAGAAAACATTTAGGTTAATTAGAACAGATTTGGAGCAGTCAGCCTCAAGGGCAATATCCCACCCACAGACTTTGCTCGTTCTGCTTGGCGACCATCTTTCAGTTGCTCTCCAGAGAGAGTAGTGTAGATGACTCAGCACACCTATCATCACTACTAGAACAACAACTCCAAACTGTTTCTGGCTGAAAATTTGCCTTCCCATAAAATCTCAGAGGAAAATAAAAAAGCAACTTCGAAAGTCATCTTATGTTTGAACTTAGGAGTGAACAAGAATCCTCTGAACAACATCCCTAGCAAGGGATGGCTTGAAGACCTCCACTGATAGGCACTGACCACCTCCTGAACTGGCAGCCCTTTGTACTTGGATAGCTTGACAGCACTAATTGTTTGGAAGTTATTCCTTGCATCAAACCTAAATCTACACATTATTCCCAGATTCCTGATTCTTGTCCCTCTTGGTCCAAGGAAAAGAAACCCATTCCTTCTTTCATACACCTCCTTCAAATATGTGGTGACACCTATCATGTCCCTATCTAAGTTTTCTCTTCTCTAGGCTAAATAGCCCAAATTCCTTCAACTGAATATAGATATGATTTTGAGTCTTCCTTTCATTTTGGTTGCCCTGCTCTGTGTTCCACCTTTTCATGTCCTTTCTTTGGGGAAACGACTTCGAAGAAGCCTTAGATTTACAAGGTCATTAGCATAAGATACAGAACCTCACCCAAATAACAGAATCCTTGAAAACGAGGATGGTCCAAAAAGAAGCCAATGATTTCATAAAGAAATACTAAAAACAAAGTAAAATATTGAAAAATTAGAAGAAAATATGTTCCAGCTTTTCATGGCCTTTACCAAACACAGTATTCCAGGTGTGACACTCTTCTTTTGGACACTAGGCTTCTAGAATTCAGCTCAAGATTTTGCCATATCTCACTTGTAACTCACATCCATTTTTCAGTCCCCTAAGATTCCAAGATCTTTTTCTTGTGAACCATTGTCTAACTGTGCCATTTCCATCCTGTATTCATGCAGCTTGTTTTTAAAATCCAAATGTGAGTCTTTAAACTTAGCTCAAATAAAATTCATCTCACTTTAATTAATCTGTTGTTCTAGCTTCAGGCAGCTAGATGGCACAATGGATAGGGTGCCACGCCTCGAGTCAGGAAGGCTCATCTTCCTGAGTTCAAATCTGGCCTCAGATACTTACCAGCTGTGAGAGCCTGGGCAAGTTACTTAACCCTGTGTGCCTCAATTCTTCTTCTATAAAATGAGCTGGAGAAGGAAATGGCAAACCACTGTAGTTTCTTTACCAAGAAAATGCCACATGGGGTCACAAAGAATTGGGCCCAGCTGAAACAACAAAATAGTTCTAGCTGTAAAGAAGAGTTGGATAGTTTTATCCATCATTTGCTACCATCATCCTGTCCACTCCTAAGAAGTTGTCTTATTTGTCATTTCATTTTTCTTTTGCCCTTACTGTAGTTTGGCCATTTCTAATTAGTATTCACTGCCAGCTCCAAACTGTTCTGCTCTTTACTGATATTGCTCTTACAAGACTGTGCCATTCTTGCATTCACCCTCAGTTTCCTGTCCCAACTTCCATGTCCTATGTACTATATATTTTTTTTCATCTAAGTTGAGCAGTATAAATTCATATTGGTCTCTTTTTTGACAGCATCTCTTTTCTTCCCTCCCACCACCCAAGGATATAGCAAAAACAAAGGTTAGAAACAACTCCTCCTCAACATTAAGGAGCACACTCTCCACTCTACCCCCTCAGTCCCTAGGAAGGATAGGCTTAGACTTCACTCAGTTTCTATGTAGCATTTGCCCCTACCACTTTCACACTTAAATGTAGTACGGTCAATGGACAAATGCGTCTGCATCTCTGCTCCTGCTGGACTGGGCCCGGCAGGTCACTCAGGACTTCATTTCTCACCATCTGGCTTCCAGCAAATCTCGGCCTAGACTCCAGTTCCCAGACTTCTGACCTTCTTCATCTAAAAGTGGGAAAGAGTAGACACAACAGAGACAGAAGCAACAGCAGGGCCATGCACTCCTCACTTCATACCAGGTCCACATGAAATGAGGCCTGAGACCCCTTCCCCAACCTGAGGCCCACTGCTTGTTCTCTTTCTCCCCTGCCAGCCAACCTGGAAAACACTGGAACCAGGAGCACCTTTTCTTCCTCATCATGTATTGTGCACATTCGAATTTCATTCTTGACAGCATCTTATTCCTCTTGGACTGCCTTGCCATGCAGAAGCTTAGGCCATATGTAAAACACAATAACTTTATACATTTTTGATTACTCTCTCTTGTCCCAATGTCCTTTAAATGAAATAATAACAATTTCTGATGTTTAAGTTATACTTGTAAGTTTTACAAAGTGCTTGGCATTTATTATATTATTTGAGCTTCACAATATTCTTGTGAGGTTGGTCGTTCTGGTTTTATTAACCACATCTTACAGATCAACAAACTGAGGCTCAAAGAGCTGAAGTGACTTGCCTAAGGTCACACAACTAATGCGTGGCAGAGCTGAGACTGACCACTATGCTTCACTGTTCTGGGGATCTTTTTCTCTGTTTTTAATTATGTTTTACTTCTTACAATACAGGCAGCTAGGTGGCATAGTGTATTATAGAGCACCAGACCTTAAAGTGGAGAAGAGCCTACCCTAGACACTTGCTGACAATATGACCCTGGGTAGTAATTCACTTACCCCTTTCCTGCCTCAGTTTCCTCATCTATAAAATAGAAATAACAAAGCACAGATTGGTTGTGAGAATCAAATGAGAGAATATAAGTAAAGCACTTTGTAAGCTTTAAAGCACTATATACATTAGCCTTGCTGATGATGATTATAGAAATCAGGCACAGTTTAAGACCTGTCATGAATAAGAAGAGCCTTATTTTCCTCCAGACGACAACTGGAAGCTGTTTTCTTAATTCATTAAATGCACAGGATCTCCCTACCATGGCAGTGTATTTGTAAGGTGATAGAGAAGTAGCCTGGACCTCAGCAGGCAGCAGGACCTCATCCAGAATAACGCAGTGTTAGTGCCCCAAGAGGTAACAAAGGTATTTACACAGGAAGGGTTTCTCCAACATTGAATTCTTTCATGCCCTTCTTCATGTTGCTATGATGCTTCTGCACTTCAGAGCTCTTCTAGCTCTTATATTTAAGGACAGGACAATCACCTTTCTCTTGGTCATTAAAACATCTGCAGTGTCCTTTATCTTTGTGGCAGGCTAAATGCCAGCTTACGACCTCCAAATGCAGGTAGAATTATTAAGCCTACGGGAATTCAAAGACTTCCTCCACTTTTCCAGCTAATAGAATGTGTTATGGAGAGAAGAAAAGAGAATATATCTCTGTAAATGCAAAGAGAGACAGAGACAGACAGAGAGACAGTGAGACAGAAAGAGACAGAGACAGACTGACTTATTTAATTTGTTCAGCCCTTAGGGACTGATGGATGTTGAATATATTTTAGACTTCCCTTATCAGTCTCTGTTTTGACGCCATCTGCAGACCTCAGCTGCCAAAACAATTTCTCCTCTACATCGCCTCTCAGTTTGCCATCTCACAGATCACCTTGGAATTCAACTGAGGGTCTGGATGGACAAAATAGATGCATCAGGGAGAAGGGCTGCTGGCAACAGTGCCAGCCGTCACAGCTGATGTCCTGGTCAGGTCCCTTCATGTGCCCAGAACCTACATTAGTTCTTAAATGCAACGAGTTTGTTTAACCAGACCAGTGCACCAAACACTTCTTATTTCTCAGCCAGGCTTCCTTAGTCCTACCTTCAAGTTCCCCCCCACCCCCCACCCCCCTTTACCTATCAATTCTGTCCAGCTCTCCAGTTGATTGCCAACCTGGGATTGTTTAGCTTTTTGATTTCAGTCTTCCCTAGCAAAGGCCAGCAAAGTTTAACATTGACCGGCATGCAGGATGTCTCCTAACCCGCAGGACTATTAGATTTACCCACAGGTTTTCACAGTCTAAACCCATGTCCTTTTGTGTTACCTTTAAACAATTACCCTTGTGGATGGGAGTACCTGTATTCAGTTTAGCTATCAGTGAGGGTAAGTTTCTTCACCTCTGTGAGCCTCAGTTTCCACATCTGTATCAAAGGGATGATAATAATAATAATAATAATTGCCCTGCTTGTCTCCTAAGCTTGTCATGAGAAAAGTGGTTTTTAAACATTCAACTACTGTATCAAGAGGGTGACATAGGGACTGGACCTGGGATGTCAGTGGTACAGGGAATGCAAACAGATGCCTTCTCTGAAGTTTAGCATCTTAGAGAATGACTTAGAGCAGAGGTGACATTCAAACACACAACCTCATGTGGGCCCACAACACTCCCAAGGGCTTCGGGAACCAGATTAAAATGTAGTTGGGAAATAGTTAGCAAAATTAAAAATCAGTAAAACATAGATAATAGCAATATGTGGTTTTCTCAGTCTGTGTGGGGGGGAGGGAGCCTTCCATAGGGTTTAGTGTTCCCCATTTCTATTTGAGTTTGACTGCTCTGCCCTAGAGCACTGAGAGCTTAAATCACTTGCTTTGGCTCCCTCTCTCACAAAGCCAGGATGTGTCAAAAGTGGGACTCGAATCCAGGTCCTCCTGGCTTCAAGGCAGGCTCCCTTTCCACCACTCTATGCTGTCTCTCAGCTAATCTGAAAATAGTATATATGATAATATTAACATATTCTATGTTAAGAGATCATTTGGGGGCAGCTAGGTGGAAAAGTGGATAGAGCACCAGCCCTGGAGTCAGGAGGATGTAAGTTCAAATCAGGCCTCAGTCACTTAACACTTACTAGCTGTGTGACCCTGGGCAAGTCACTTAACCCCAATTGCCTCACTTAAAGATCATTTGAATGATATAAGTGATCACTTAAGCATACCAAGCCATTTAGTGATGTTTAGACTAGTTTACTGATGGTGAAAGTAGATCCATTTCATTCATTGATTCATTCAATAGAGTTAAACTCATACCAAACTTGTAAGTTTGGGACTCAGGGTTAACCCCCTGCAATCATACTAATGGCAGGCATTTGTATAACACTTTAAAGTTTGCTCTGCACTTCCCATATATTACCTAATTCACAACAACCCTGTGAGGCAGTTGCTTTTCCCTATTTTCCTCCAATGAGGAAACCAAGGCTAGAAGAGGTTCTGTGACTTGGACAAGGTCACACAACTAGTCAGTGTTGGAAGCACAATTTAAAGTTAGGTCTTACGAGTTCCAAGTCTGGCACTCTGTCCACTACCCTATTTCACATGTCTTCTTAACCACTCTAGTACCTTGTATAGTGTCTTGTCCCTAGTTGATGAGCAATAAATATCTGTAGATTTAAATTATTTTTCTTCTACCTTCCATCCTCAGTACTCTGTCGAAATGCTCTGTCAAAGCTAATGTCAGTTTCCTTGTTCCCAAAGCCAAAAGGCCTTTCTCTGCCCTCATTTTCTGAAAATTCTTGATTGTTTTTGACACAATTCAATTTCAATTCAATAGCCATTTAAGCACCTACTATGTGCCTCATGCTGTGCTAGGCAATGGAGATTCAGATACAATCTTTATCCTCAAGGGGGATAAGGAAGGAGGAGAGAAAGATATACACCATAAGTAAAAATGAAATAAATATATATATATATATATATATATATATATATATATATATATATATACACACATACATTTTAGGCGATGGAGAGTGTTAACATCTGAAAATCAGAAAGGGCTCCTTGCAAAACACACACACACACATACACACACACACACACACACACACACACACACACACACACACACACACACACACACCATGCCCTTCACCAACCACTACCAGCTGGCCTTAAGGATTGTTTGAGCTTTTAGCTTTCCAGGTTGACCAGATGCTTAACTCATCCCTTTAAATCATTTTGATTTTAACTGAAGGAAGCCTTTGTCTTCTGGCAGTCTGATTTCCTTCTACATTTGTCCTGGTTGAATATGTATTGATGGTCATTACTCTTTAACTGTTTGTGCCAAAGCATTTGTGGAAGGCTAATCAATCTTGCGCTTTTTCTAATTGGCATCAATAATGTGTTTGCATTTATCAATATTTCTTAATTGCCAAGTTATAACAGTGGAGCTTCTATAATAAATCATGACCACAGATAACGTTAGACAGACAAGAGAATCTAAAACTCCCCTCCACAGTCCAATGCATTGTAGATTGGCTTTCTGAGAATATTTTGAGCACAAAATAGAGAGGGAGAGAAGTGAGTCATTGGGTCACATGTGAGATTCGGTCAAAGAAGCTGTCCCCCGCAATGAAGCCAGAGTGAGTAAATAAAGTAGCTACTGATAATAAAAAGCATCCAACACAGTGCTGCCTGGGCTCTGAGATTCTTGTGGCCTGACAGGGCAGCATTCTCACTATAGGTTTTCTGGCATAACCTCCATTGAAGGATAAATGGAAAGAGAAGTTAGCAAGCCCTAAGAAGTCGTATAAATATGGCAGCAGGCAAGCCTTAAGGCAAGAATGCCAGAGTCCAAATCTGGCCTCAGATACTTCCTAACTGTGTGACCCTGGGCAAGTCACCTGACCTCTGCCTCAGTTTTCCTCATCTGTAAAATGGGAGTGATAATGATAGCACCTACCTTCCAAGGTTGTTTCAAGGATCAGATGCAATAATAATTGTAAAGCGCTTAGCACAGTGCCCAGCACATGGTAAGCTCAATAGAAATGACAGCTTTTATTAGATAAATGCATCACCAAGGACATCTTAGGCACCTACCACATGAAAGGATAGTGGATAAAGAGTCAGCTTCAGAATCAGAAAGACCCAAGTTCAAGAGCCTCAGCCGACAGATAGTGAGCAAATCACTAGACCTTTCAGGTTCCCTGCCAACTCTCCAAGACTAAGTCACAAAGAAGGTGCCAGGCTGCATTAGTAGAGGGAGTTCCCTCCCTGAGATGAAACCACAGGTCAAGCCAAACAAAGATTCTGTGCTGGGCACTGGCAATAGTACCTAAATACTGGGAATCCAAAAGCAAACCTGAAACAGTCCCCTGCCCTCAAGGAGCACTGCTCTCACATGATTTCTTCTCAACTCTTTTCAGTTCCAAAGCCTAGGAATATGACAGCGGACGTTTAAAGTGTTTGCTTTACACACATCAAAACTTTGGGTGGAGCAAAGGGACCTGCTCCCTCAGGGAGGACAGACAGGGGGAGGTTAGAAGGGGAGAGCTATGTTTCAAATATGTCCCTGAGGCAAAGGAGCCTGTGTAAAGAGAACTTTGGCTCCAGTTCCCCTTGGCTCAGGTAAAATTTATTCCTAGAGTGTTTTCCCCATCCTCAAGTCAAGTACCAGGAACATTCTTTGGGCAGAAATGAGGTATAGAGAGGGTAATAAAGGCCCCCAACCTATGCCTAGTACCTCAAGTGCCTTAAGTAGGCACTTAATAAATAATCATTGAGTGAAGAAACAAAGAAATATGCATCATCATGTGAACATCATCACTATCAACTCATCTTGTTCATTGGGTGTCCACTGAATGCATGACACTATGGAGTCTCAAGGAAACTCTGTAAGAGAGTTAAGACAGTAAAATCTGAAGCCAAAAGTACTCGCTCTCTCCCTGCCCCCCCACCCCTAGCCTTGCATTCTAAAGTATTCCAGGCTTTACCATTTGCCCTCTAGACCCCAACCGGGGCACTGTTAACAGATATCTAATGCGTCCCAAGGACTCCATCTCCTCAGTCAGTGAACCCGGCTCTTTTGTATGCTGTCACTCTGGGAAGATGATAAGCTCCTTGGAGGACAGGGACTGCCTTATTCTTTCTGTTTGTTCCCTGGTGCTTAACATAGTGCTGGACACTTAGTACTTAGTAAATTCCATTTCATTTATTCATCTGACTTGTGGAGAAAATGCCAACTATAGTACTCGGGAGATGGAATCTAGAAGGATCAAATCCAAGTATTCACCTGAGGTAGAGTGTATGATGAACCAAGGTTTTTAATGACATGATCCTTTCCTTTCTCTCTTTTAGTTACTTTCTCTTGGAGTACCTACTCATTCATCCATTGTGCAACACATCCTTATTTAAGAACTTTAATCAGAGAGGCACAGAACTAGGCACGTAGAATGAAAATACCATCAACTGTAGTGATTAATTCGTCATCAAAGCTACAGTATTAGAGTAGATACCATTAGCTAGAGCTATTAGACAATATACTATTATTGTACTTTAGAAAACATGGCCCAATATTGTTCCTACCATCAAGCTTCTGTCTGTCCGGTTCCTTTTCTAAACAAATAGCCCTAGTTAAATTTTTCATACGGACTTGATTTGGGATGCCTCTGGAGGATTGGTAACCTTCCATGTCTCAGTCATCGATTGGAATTTATCTTTAGCCCACAGGAACTGAAAACTTCCACAGCCTACCAAGATTCTGGACTTGATCCAATCTGCCAGTGGTTGAGGGGGGCATCATGACAACAGCCATCACCCTTCATCTGGTACTAACAGGCCACATTTTTTTGGCAGGCCTGGTGGGTCCAGTACAAAATGGTTTGCAAAGAATGGGTTGTCATCTCATCCCCATGGTTGTCTTATTTTATAAATATAACTGAGAATGAAGTCCTGAAAAGCACTGATAATGACCATCTCATATTCACATAACGTAGCTCACATTTTAGTAGCACTTCAAGGCTTACAAAGCAACCCTCCCCCTACCAGCCCTTCAGGACTGTGGCATAAGTATTATTCTCCCCATTTTACATACAAGAAAACTGAGGTACAGTGCATTATTTAAACTACTCCATGATCCTGTTAGCATTGGATATTTTTTTCTTTCTTCTTGGGGTTTTTTTTTCCCCCTTCTGCTGTTTAAATATTTGATGTCTGTCTTTTAAACTTTTTCAAGTTTGGCAGCCTTATATAGTCTGAATAATGGATCTAGTCATGGATGGAGGATATAGTGCCACCTCTATCGAGATGATTTTTTGATGTGGTTGATGAAGTACTAACCGGCAGGAGTTCTGATCTACTCTTACAAAAAAGAAACTGGATCCAAGAGGGGTAGAAGCATAGACCCGAGGTTTCCCACAGCATTGTAATGGATCTGACCTTTAATATTAGGGCCTTTAGATGAAATTAAAGCTTATATTGAAATTTTCTAATACATTCCCAGCTGAACCTTGGGTTTCGGGAACTGGCTGTAAGTTTGTTGCTGCTGCTGCTGTTGTTTTTTCAAAGTTCATTCAGTAAGGTCAGAATAAAGCAAGTACTGTCTGTGCTGTTGTGATTGTGCTCAGGACAGTAACAGGATTGTGCCAAGAGGCGACTGCTGTGCTTTTATTTCTCTAGTTCGGCTACCTTCCTGCTTGCCCCTTTTCTCTCTCTTCTCTTACCTCTCCAGCCCTCCCTACCCCCAAACATATTCCTGCCCCCTCCCTCTGCATCCACAGGCTAAAGGGAAATGCTTTAAATGTCATAAGTGTGTATTTGTCTTTCATTGACTGTGCCATTGCATGAATGCTTTCCCAAAGGTGCTCAGCAAAGCCTCACTTGATATCTTTAGTCATTCTGTAACATGCCCATTTCCTTCACTAAATTTGATGTTAATCTATCCTGTATCATTTCTTAAGAGAAGATGATGTTTCCAAATTTAAGTTGCTTGCTTTGGTCAACTCTGACTTGGCATCTTAAAGAAAAGTAACTTATTGGTTTATTTTTGTTTTTCAACATCCACATTATCCCCTGTGTGAGGCAGCCTGATGTAGTAGTTGTCTAACTGTGCCATTTCCATCCTGTATTCATGCAGAATGCTGGACTTGGGAGTCGAGATCAATCTGAGGTCTGAAACTGAACTAGCTGTGCTATCTTGGGGAAGTTGCTTAACCTTTCTGATCCCTAATTTTATATGTAAGACGGGGGTGATACTAAGGCTATGTAATATGCAGGGTGGTTGTGTAGATAAGAGTTTTCTTATAACTATGGAAATTATATGTCAAAGTGTTAATGTGAATACAAAGTTATAGTTTGAAGTTCGGAAGAGTGGTGTGCAAGAAAAGTGTGTTTATTTCCATCCCAGATAAACCTCATCAAAAGTATAAGCACTTTGGGAAGGGGGGAGGGAAAGGAGGGTGGGAGAAAAAAAATTGGAACTAAAAATCCTATGAAAACAAATGTTGAAAACTGTCCTTACATGTAACTGGAAAATAATAAAATACTTGTATAAAATAAATAAATAAATAAATTCACTGACACCCCCCCCAAAAAAAAAAAAAGAATGTGAGCACTGTTGTTGTTGAGACCACATAACCAGTATGTTTTTGGCTTTTTGTTATTCACTATTTCATAATACTAAGGATGTTTATAATAATAAAATAATTATATCTAGCATTCATTTACATTTAAAGATTATTTACAAATATGATCTCATTTTATCCTCACAACTCCCTAAGAGGCAGATGTGTGCTATTATTATCCCCACTTTACAGGTGAGAAAACTGAGGCAGACAGAAGTTAAGTGACTTGCTCAGGGAAACACAGCCAGAAGTATCTGAAGGCTAGATTTGAATTCAGGACTTTCTGACTGCAGACTTGGTGCTCCATCCACTGAACCACCTAGCTGGTTGCTCTCCACACCACTATGGACACCTTCTCCTCCTCTAACCCCACCCTACCCTCCACACACACACCCTTATCTCACTGGCTAGCCCAACAAATTGAACATATGTTTATTAATCACTTATGTGCATCTGCTGTGCTAAATACTTTCACATTCAGATTCTGGTTCTATCTGCCTTTCCCAAAATCTCTTTCTTCCAATTCAGAGACAACTGGAAACTTACAATTTTGGCGATTCAATATTTATATCTTGGTCACCCCAGTTCTCAACATGCTGATCTTGTTCTTTGGGAGTGGCACTGACCCATGAGCCCACAACTCTCCAGTATGGAACACAGACAAGACCCCCTGCCTCTGCTTGGCCTTAGAACCCATTCCCTACATGCCCCCTGTATAACTGGCTCCCAAGCATCTTCATTTGGCCTGGACTTGGCAACAGTTCTGAGGGTCTGTGCTACATTCAGACTCCCTCCCACTTACTCCTGTTTTCCTTATCACTTACATTCATTCAATTAAGCTAAGCTTTCCTTCCTCACCCCCATTCTACTACACTTACCACTGTTCTTCACAAATAGACCTGAGGCTGGATCTCATTGCCATGCCAAACTATGCACGGTCTATTGATGTTCTTTTACTGGCCTGGAAGATAATTAATGATGATGAAGAGCAGGACCCTCCTAGAAAAGTTGTCTGCATCCCCTTGGGATTCTGAAACTTCATAGCCATTTTATATGTTTAGGTTTGGAGATTCGACTTTGAAGAGGTAGAGTAAACCTTCAAAACTCTGCCCTACATTTAAGTCTGCTCACAGTAGGTGACAGTAGGGCCTTAGTTACATGGCTCTTTGAAGTCTGAACAAAAGACTTATGCTGTTGGGAAGGTTTGTCTGGGATGGAAAGAAAACATGCTTTCTCTGCTCTGCTATAAATACCTCCACTTAAACAATATTAACAGATATTCATTTTATAGATGAAGCATATCGTGCAAACTTTTAGAGGAAAAAATTTAAGGTACAATTAGGTAGATTTCTTATGAATCCTTAACTGGATTAACATGGATAATCCATGACTTAACAGTACTTTGGTCTTATTTCCAGGCAGAATAAAACCACATCCCTTCTTTCACTGGAAGGGGGCAAGGGAGGGGAGGAGTATAAGGGTACTGTAGGTGTGGAATACTAAAGTTGGTCAGTTTTGCCAAATTGTTTTCACTTTTCCTTTTTAAATCTGTTTCAAGGGAATGCTCTAGGTAGAAGAGGTGGAGGGATCTAGGAAGAAAAGGATTCTATGCAAACGTGGAAGGGGGAGGTCAGTTGAACTTCACTTTTATCTAAATTGATCAGAAGAGGACAAAAGACACACACAGAGAGTTTAATGTAGAAATACATTTGACTCACAAGTAATAAAGAGAAGAAAGGAACATTGCATGCACTTTCAGATGAGGTCACTATATTATTAATTTTACTTAACTTTTACTTTGTTACAAGAGACCTCTCACAAAGTGAGAGCGATATATAAATCTATGTAATGTAAAAACAAAACATATCAATAAAAAGAAAAGAATGAAAGGCAGCTAGGTAGCGCAGTGGATAAAGCACTGACCCTGGATCTGGATTCAGGAGGACCTGAGTTCAAATGTGGCCTCAGACACTTGACACTTACTAGCTGTGTGACCCTGGGCAAGTCACTTAACCCTCATTCCCCCGCAAAAAAAAAAAAAAAAAGAAAGAAAGAAAGAAAAAAAAGAATGAAATATAGTGACAAAAGTACCAATTAACAAAAAGGGGGGCGGGTTAGAATGCTTCATTCTAACTCATCCTAAATTTTAATCTTTCAGGCAGATCTCCCCAGGTGCTGTTGTCTAGCTCCAGAATTTCAGGTTGAGGACTTGAAGTTAACTTGACTTCAAAATATTGTCTTTTGCATTTTATCCATTGCAAATTTTTCTTCCCACAGCCATAGATAGGTAGTTTATTCTCCCTGATTAGAATTATAATATCTAAATAAAAAAGATATACTTAGTTCATCTGTCTAGCTTCCTTATCTGTCAGGAACATTTGTATTCTCCTTCAAGGAGAAGAGAGAGCCAACAGCTTGCCATTTATGTTCTTTCTTTCCAGAACCTCACTGTACCTTCCCCCTGTACTTTCACTGCAAATTTCCCTTTTCCTTTCTCATCAATACTTTATTTACAGACCTGGACTTCCCCTAATTAACCTGAAAACTCTTAAAAAATATTTTCTTTCATAGACCTTGCAGCTTGAAAAAAAAAATCTCTGTTTACACCAGAGAAACTTATCTTCCAAAAGACAGGATCTCTGCCAGAACAAACATCTTATAACAACATTTTAAAGCTAACAACCTCCCGGCTTTTATGTAGACCTTTAAACATGCTAACAAATTATTCCCTTTCATTGCTACCATGTATCCTGAAAGTTGCTGGACTTTCTTCCAAAAAGTCTTTTCAAGCTCCTACTGCATCCATTATCCTTCCTTCCCACCTCCCCGGACACCTGATGCTTGTTTATGTAACTGTACACCTGTAGCTACAGGGCTCTGTGTCTTAGTTAATACACTCATACGTCAGTGTTTATGTTTGATCTCAATAAGATTTAGCTTTTTGAAGAGAGATCTGTGCCTCCTTTTTCCATCCTAATTCCCTGCCCCTGGAGCTCCTGAAAAATCTCCTGAACATGAAGAGCGCTTAGGCTAGTACTCACTCACTGGCTCTCATTCATAGCTTTGTGGTTGGAATGTTGATATTCCAAAACACAAGAGGTTAAAAAGGATGAGATTTTAAAATGAATTTCTTGTATTTTTAGAAGACCTCTTTTATTTTGTAAGCTCTAGGTCCATTTGAGTTTCTCTTTTGAATCTGTCCTGTTATGGTTCAGAAAAGCTCAGTGGCTCAGATGTTCTCTATTTAATAATACATTTGTTTGGGGAACAGAATTTTAGGACATTTGACTTCCCAAGTCCAGAGCTCTAACACATTATTTTTTGTTCAGAATTCTAAAAAATGTGCCAGCAATGATGTGGGCTTCTAATCTGACTTTTAAGACTTCCCTTGTCCATTCTCTGAGAAGTGCTCAGCTATTTCTAAAATATTGACATAACACTGTTTCTATTTGATACCATCCTGATTCCAACACTCAGTAGAACACTAGAGGGTTGAGTCTAAAGAGCTTTGCTGGCTATAATCTCCTCTCAGGATTCTAGTGTTACCTGAGGGGCAGTGGAGTTCTTCTGATATATTCCAGTGTGTTCTCCTTAATATCACTTGGGAGACCCAATTATTTCTTCAATATCAACTAGCCAGGCTAGTTGATATCACTGATAACCAGTTACCATAAATTATTTTTTACAAAGGGATATTTACTGAGAAGATACAAGAACCAGGGCACAAAAACATTCCCCCTCCCCCTTCCCGCCTGTTTGCACAAGGGGCATGTTTTCCCCTCTACTGCCTCATTCCCTGAGGGTGAGTGGGCTCACACTTGAAACAGTTGCTAAAAGCATTTGCCACCACCACCACCACCCACACACACACCCCCTAGTTCACTTCTGAATGCTCCATAGCCACTAATGAGAGTCACTCCCTTATGGCCTAGGTAGATCCGTTTCTAGGCTGTATTCCCTGAAGTCATTCTACCTGAACTTCACCGGTTCGTGGGCTCAGCTACCTTTCAGTTCTGGTGTGGACTCCAAGTCCTGGACCTCTGGGTCAATGACCTTTCAAAACCTCAAAAGGCCCTAAATAAAAGGAAAAAAGACAACAGGAGAAGATCCTAACTGTAACAATTGGAATAACGCCACCTGCTGGATACTTACTGTAGAGGAGTTCTGCCCATGAAGGGAAGGTCTTTGAGGGCAAGACCAGGAGTCAGGAAGTGACGAGGGCTAGTGGGAGGAGGAAGGAAGAGACTGGCACTCAGTCTCGCTCTCTTTCCTGGGGACGCTGGCGGAGAAGGGAGCTAAAAATGTGCTCTCCCTTTAATAGATAGAAATCTAGGCCTTTCTCTCTCTCTTTACCAAATTCTTATTCTCCTTAATAAATGCTTAAAAGTCTAACTCTTGCTAAAGCTTATAATTTATTGGCAACCACTCATTAGATATTTTAGACAGTTTAGCTAGAATTTTAACCCTTAACATATCTCAGATATGAGCTCACGGATTGGCCTTCTGGGATGAAGGGCACCTTTCTACTTCCAACACCCCAGTCCTCCAGAGCTCAAAGAGTTGTCTTAACACTATACATACTGCAGAAAGGAAAGGACAGATTTCTCCTTTGGGGCATTTCGTATGCATTCCCAATTGCAGTTCAGATCACCATGCTGCAAGTGGATAGGAAAGTCACCAAATACCTTAACAGCCTCTGAAGCAGAGAGCCAGACCCTCAACTCCAAAGCAGGCTCATCAAAATTCCCATGGGCCCCCATGTGTGCCCCTAGAACCAGGCTGTTCTTAGTCAGTCCTTTGTTACACTTAGGTTGGAAAGAAATCATCCAAGAACATCCAGATATCTTGGGAACTTGGTACTTTTGCAACCCCCGAGACCTTTGCCATTGGAAAGTTATGTATCTTAAGGTTATTCTCATGGTCATTGAGTATGGGTTCAGACTATGAAAAAAAATTGGGGGGATTCCAGCAACAATGGAAAAGAGGGGAGAGGAGACATGAAAACAGCACAGCAGATAGACCAAAAGATCTTTACCCCTAGCTGTGTGACCCTGGGCAAGTCACTTAACCCCAATTGACTCACCAAAGAAACAAACCAAAAAAAGATCTTTGCCCCAAATTTGTATTTGATACATGCACGTGTGCACACACACCATGCATACACACGTGTTCTTCCTAGTAAAAAGAAAAAGGAAACATGTTATTTTTATACTTCAAATCACTTTGGGGGGTGGGGGGTGGGGGGAGGCTGGGCAATGAGGGTTAACTGACTTGCCCAGGATCACACAGCTAGTAAGTGTCAAGTATCTGAGGCCAGATTTGAACTCACATTTGAATCCAGAGCTGGTTGCTTTATCCACTGTGCCACCTAGCTGCCCCACTTTTTAAATTTTTAATTTAAATTTTCAGTTCTAAATTCTTTCCCTCCCACTCCCTGCTCTCTTAAGCCATTGCAAAGACAAGAACTACAGTACCCATTTTATATATGAAGTCATACAAAACATATTTCCACATTAGCTGTAGAAAACATTTATTCTTATAGAACATATAAAAATAAAATTGTCTAACCCATAGAAACAAATAAGTCAAAATCACTTATAATAATGTCACATTTTGCAATAAATGTTTGTGAAATGTAACCTCACAAAATCCGCTTTTTAATTTTTTACTAGAATATTAATTTTTATACTTTTGACATGCGATCTTTTTATTTTAAAACTAAGAAAAACAGAAATATATCTTTGAAATACTGTGATTTTCATTAAAATACATGTAGCTCACTCAACCTTTTATAATTAAGGAATATTTAATATTGAAATACATTTGCAGTCTCATTAATATATGAATTTTCTCCAAATATATAGATCTGTGGTTCTCAAAATGTTTTATCATCATAATATGCTTCTCAAATTGCAACTTTTTAAAATAAAAGGCTACATTTTTAAACCATCTATTCAGGAAAGTGGCAACTGCACATAATGAGATCAGACAGTAATGTCATAATGACAAAACACAGAAATGAATATTCATGTAAAGTTGGGAATGCCCAGTTCATGGAACAAATTCATAAGCCATTATTCAGAATTGTATGTGCATTTAACTTGAAATAGAGGTAAGAATGACAATAAAATATAATCATATTTTATTCTCAATACGTAATTAGAAGCTCTTTGGTTGGTTATAGTCCATATTGAATTTTGCATCTAATTTACAGAAATGGCAGAATTTTGTACATCATTGTAATTTCTTTTGAAACCCTCTGTTTTTATAATTGACGTTAAAAGTAATCAACAAGTAACGATCTTGCCTCCTTTGGACGGCCCAGGCCTGGTCACTTGTGCCAGCTTTTCCCCTCTCTCACTCTTGGATCTGGTTCCTCTAAACCAGTTACTTCCATAAGGATTCTTGTTCGTTAGCAATGGAGCTGTATTAGTCCAGCTCATTCCAACCCCAGCGGAGCCCCAGAAGGAGTTCCAAAGAATGATTGGTGGAAGCCTACAATTTAAGAAATGGTGATGAGTCACTTGCTATCTAATACAGCTATTGCCCTTGTACTATGTCTAGGTGTGGGTGTGTTGTCAGAATTATTCCTCTCCTGCTGGATTGAATTGATTCCCCATTCAGATGGAAATGATGCTACAATAGAAAACCAAATGAATTTTTCGCAGGAAGAATCTGGTAGTTCTAAAGTACACAAAGAACATCTATATATATTTTTTAGAAAAATCAATTTAGAAGCCTTAGCTATGAGAGAAGGTTAAACATTTGCCATTTGAAAAAAGTTATTAAATAGCTCAAAGATAGCTGTTATTTTGATTCTATTAAAGAATTTACTGAGGGTATCATTTTATCCACTCTTTGTGTTTTATGTCGTACTTTGTCATGTCAGAATAAAACTTAGCAGATACCCTATAAAACCCTCTGAGAAAATGAAATTAAAAGAGAGAAAGCTGCAATTTTTATACAGTCTCTGTGCCTATTTCTCACAGAGGTGGTTGTGAGTTCAAATCCTGAGTTTGCCGGGAGCACATCTGTGACTTTGGAAGAGTTATTTAACATTTCCCTGTCTGCACTTAGAAACTGTTTATGGTGGGTTTCCTTTTGAGGGACTAATAAAGGGACTGTTTATTATCTTGACTCTAGTAAACTGGCTGTGTGAGATCTTGGGCAATTAACTAAACCTCACTCAGCCTCCAATTTCCTCATTCATGAAAAGATGATAATAATAATCCTCCCTCCAAGGGCCATTGCAGGCAAAGTGCTTTGTATTTGTTGAAGCACCATATAAATGTTAGCTGTTACCTTTAGGTTAATTTATGTTTTATGAGGTTTTTATAATAAAATTCCCAACTACTAATGATGTGTAGGTGGTAATGATGATGATGGTAACAACAACAATAATAAAAACTTGTATTTGTTTCATATTGTCACACTGATAGACATGAAATGTTAAAAAAATGAAGAGGAAGGTCTTCAGGGAGTTGGAGATTGTCTGGAGTATTTATAAAAGAACATGAATGAATAAGAATATTCAAAGGCATCTGCAATCTCACAGGCATTGTCTCCACTGATACAACTATGGTTCTCAAACTTGATAGTCTTAGGACCCTTTTAAACTCTTAAAAATTGTTGAGGATTCTAAAGAAATTCTATTTATGTGAGTTATGTTTGTCAATATTTACTGGATCAGAAATTAGAACTGTTAACAGTTTGAAATATTTACTTATTTTAATTAAGACATTATATTAACATAAATCATGTTTTTTGACAAAAGAAGCAAACTCTATTTTCCAAAACAAAAAATATATATATTTACTAAGAAGAGAGAGGCATTGTTTTACATATTTTTGCAAATCTCTTTAGTTTGGGCTTAAAAGAAGACAGCCAGATTTTCGTATCTGCTTTTGCATTCAGTCTATTAGAGATAAATCGTTTGGGTTTATACACATAAAGAAAATCTAGCCTCACAGAGATAAGTAGTTGGAAAAGGGAAGAGTATTTTTAAAAGTAGATAACATTTTAGTATTATCATGAAAATAATTTTGACCTCCCAGACCCTCAAAAAGTATCTTTCGGAGCCCCCTTGGTTTCCTTGAGCCACACTTTGAAAACTGCTGATGTATTTTACAACCTATTCTCATCTGCCAGTCTTCTGCAATTCTTGATTAAGTTTAAAAGTTAACACAGAGAGTCCAAACAATGTTTTGGAGGCCTTCCTTACTGTGCCCCTACATCTGGAGGATACCTAGTTATGTCTCTGTCATTCTAACTCTGACCAGCTCATCTTTTCTTCCTGTCATACAATTGCTTGCTTATTTCCTTTTTTTCTCTTCACCTTCAGAGTTCCTCTCTGGTTACATGGTGTGTCTCTCACACACACACACACACACACACACACACACACACACACACACACACACACACACACACACACACACACACACACACACACACACACACACACACACACACACACACACACACCTGTGAGTGCCTTTGCCCTCTGTGATACACATTTTTAGATCTTCAGAGGCAGTGATGTTCCAGGTCACAATTTCATATAGCACATCAGTAAAGTTTGTATTAGAAAAAATGGGCTTTTTGCTTTCCCAGGAAGCTTAGGGTCAGTAAAAGTTTAGCTTTGAAATTTGCTGCAAGTCTAGCCCATTTGTTCAACATCATTAATCTTTGGGATATGCAGTACTGATAGACAACAAGTTGAGACTGGAATTGTGGATAAGAATAATGTCAAATAGATTGGCTGCAGTCAGCAAGGAGGAAAGACTGACTACCTGCATCAGTGGCATCACCGAGGTGTTGAAATATTGAATTATAACTTACATTTATGTGATGCTTTATGTATATTTCTTCATCTGATCCTCATAATAACACTGTGAGGTAGCAGGTGAAAGTATTTTCATCATGGTTTCCCCCCCCCCCCCAATTCCCTAGATGAAGTCAATGGAGGTCACAAAACTAATTCATGTCACAGCTTAAACTGGAGTCCAGACCCAGTACCCTTTCTACCATACAATGACAGGTACAAAGATACATAAATGAAACATTCTGTTATTCTTTTAGAAAACTTTCTGACTTCTGTTCCATGATAGTTAATTACTCGTTTCTTTGTATTTAACACATTCTTCACATTAGAACAGAAGTTCTTAAACCCTTTTGTGATAGAGGCCACTTTGGCAGTCTGGTGAAGCCTGGGGACCCCTACTCAGCATAATGGTGTGTTACATTCACAATTGAAGGAAATGCTACATTTCAGGAAGGTTAGTGGAAAAATTAAGATGTAATTTTTTTTCCTCATATAAATTCACAAACCTACTGAAATCTATCCATTGAAAGGATTCTATGGGCCCCGGGTTGAGGACCTCTGTGCTACAGGCTATAAATGTTATTTTTAAAAATAAATAATAAAAATTAAAATATTTTTAAAAATAACGTTCAAAGCCCCATCAAGGATAGCAGCTGTAAGCATCATAACAAATGAATTGATTTACTAATTATCTTTTTCACCTGTTTACAGAACTCTAAAAAGTTCGCAGTCCACATTTCTCTGACAAAATTAAGAACTCTAAACCCAGAACATCATAGCTCTGCAAGCATCCCGTTCCTGATGAAGGGAAACACCTGATCTAATTGTCAGCTTGTCCATAAGCATTTATTAAGTGCTTCCCATGTGTCAGTCACTGTGCTAACCATTCGAGATACAAAGAAAGGCAAAAGAAAAATCCTTCCCCTCAAGGAGTTCACAATCTAATTTAGAGGATGAACCACTTGATCTTTCTGAAATCTCCTATGGAAGGAAAGACATGCGAGACTAGAGGGGATGATAAAGGTTTAAGATTATGTCTTTTTTTTTTTCAGCAACAAACATTTATTTTATTTTCCAGTAATATGTAAGAGTAGTTTTCAACATTCATTTTCATAAGATTTAGAGTTCTAAATTTTTCTCCCTCCCTCCCTCTCTTTCCTCCCCCCTCCACAAGATCACAACCAGGTTATATATGTACAATCCACAAGTGTTCTTTTTATCAGTTCTTTCTAAAGCAGTTCATAGTAAGCTTTAAGATTATGTCTTTAATAATTTTTTCCTTTTTTAAAAAGCATAGTAACATTCTCACACACACACACATACACACACACACTCATGCAGCCTTTGTATGATCTGTGTGTGAGTATGTATGTGTGTTTTCCCCTATAGGCCTTCTCTCTGTAACAAGGAGGGAAATAACAAGAGATCCTCTGTGGGTTTGATTGTAAATATGTATATACATATATATTAGATAAACGTATTTATAAATATACATATATGTATAGGAAACAGGATCACACTACTAGCTCTATATCCCAAAGAGATCACAGAAGAGGGAAAAGGACCCACATGTACAAAAATATTTATAGTAGCTCTCTTAGTGGTGGCAAAGAATTGGAAATCAAGGGAATGCCCATCAGTTGGGGAATGGCTGAACAAGCTGTGGTCTATGAATGTAATGGAATACTATTGTGCTGTAAGAAACAATGATCAAGAGGATTTCAAAGAAACCTGGAAGTACTTACATGAACTGATGGTGAGTGGGATAAGCAGAACCAGGAGAACTTTATACACAGTAACAACAACATTGTATGATGATCAACTGTGATAGACTTGGCTCTTCTCAGCAGTAAGTGTTAAGTGTCTGAGGCCGGATTTGAACTCAGGTACTCCTGAATCCAGGGCCAGTGCTTTAACCACTGCGCCATCTAGCTGCCCCCCCAAAAAAAACTTTTTAAAAATGTAAAGAAAGAAAGAGAGGTTCATTCATTCTGTAGTTATACATTCCCCGGAGATAGAGAGATAGAGAGATAGATGGATGGATGGATGGATGGATGGATGGATGGATGGATGGATGGATGGATGGATGGATGGATGGATGGATGGATAGATAGATAGATAGATGGGAATCAGATTTTGGTAAACAAAAATTATAAGGTTGATTAAAAATATGTCATTTTTCTTTTCTCTGCTTTTAATTCTGCATAAGCATTCCTCTTATGAATTCACCAACTATGCAATTATTTCTAATAATAATTTTGAATTGTGTGTTACTTTACAACTTAGATAATTCTATCACATGCATTGTCTCATTGTAACTTTTTCAGCAATTAGGAAGTGTATTACCCATTTCCACTTTATAGATAAGGATCCTGAGGCCCAGAGAATATAAATGATTTGCCCAAAGTTAAATAGCTAGTGGCTGACAGCCAGGCCTCAGATCCAGAGCTCTCCAACACTGATTGCACTACATAGGGCCTCCCTGTGCTAGATAGTATGCATGGTGCGATCAGTCCCCCAGAGAATCTTCTGTTGTATCCATTCTTATTGCAGAGGTAAGGCCTGTAATGGAGAAACACACACATACACCAATGTAGTTGATTCCTCAAATGAAGAATTTCTGTTCCAAGATTTGTCTGCTGGCCTAGCTAAGTTCAGAGTCTCATCATTAGACAGTTGGCCACAAAATGATGGATTGTCTTTGACCATAGTAGCTCACAGAAACCATCTGCTCAGGTGTGGAAGGATGGGAATCTGCATTGGTGGAATATCCATGATGAAATCACAGATCCTCTAAATATTGAGCTTTCTGAATATATGCCAGATACCTAACCAGTGATGCCTAGATGAAGTGCTACACAAATTCAGAGGACAAACAATAGGGATAGAGGCAGCTTTGTTTTTATCAAGCAAGCCTTTCATATCTTGACAGCAAATGGGCTCTTGTTTGGGGGATTTTTTTTAAAAATAAGGTTTTCCCTAAATGATAACAAGGGTTTATTAAGAAGCTCCTAGTAGGTTATTGAGTTGACTGACTATACATACCACTATGTAATAAATTCTGAGCATATAAAAACAAAATTAAAGACTCCCTGCTTTCAAGCAGCTTACATTTTACAAATCAACAAGACCCCCCAAATGTAAAAGACAGTTCACCTCCTCTTTTTATCCAAGCAGTACTTACAACAGGTGTTAGCTATAAAAACAAACATCAGTGGATAAGTGACTCAGAGCATCTGCTTGATCTGATGAAGAGATAAATAAGCTACTTTTCACACCTTCATGCTGCCCTCATTGTGCACGGAGAGTGTCAGTTCTTCACATGAAATCTTCCCTGAGCTCAATGTACTTCAGTTCAAATGCACAAGCCAGCTTTGAATACTGGCTCTTGGCAAGCTTTTGTTCTTGTTGATGATCTGGAGCCAGAGCTGGGAGGGAAGAATGCCCCCCCCCCCAAAAGAAAGGCATAAGAGTATAGAAAGCTTGGAGAGGAGAACCAGAAGGGACCCTCTAGTCATACCCTTAATTTTACAGATGAGAAAACTAAGGTCCACAGAGGCTAGGAGTAAGTTCTAACTAGGTACTGTGGTCAGAAGTAGGGTGGGATGGTGCCAAAAATCATTGCTTTGGGTGTCAGGAACATAGGATTTCAACCAACTGCCCTGACTCCCTGAGCATTCTCCATTTTTCCCATGTCTCCCACTCCTGGGACTTTCTTCTTCCTCCTTTCTACTTCCTGGTTTCCTTTAGGTCTTTGCTAAAATCTCTCTTTCCCCTGTCCTCCTTAATCCTAGCATGTCCCTCCTGAGATTATACCTGTATTATATATCTTGTTTATACACAGTCGTCTGCATGTTGTCACCCCCATTAGACTGAGCTCATTGAAAGAAGGCCCGGGGTTTTTGCCTTTCTTTGTACCCCCAATGTTTAGCACCTTGCCTGCAGAATTCCTATATGAAGATGGCTAGGTGGCACTGTGGTTAGAGCCACTGACCCTCGAGCAAGGAAATTAAGAATGTTAGGAAGTGCTAAGGGCTGGTGGAGACAGAGAAATGGAGGCAGGGGTGAAAAATCATCGCCCTCCATGAGTTCAAATCCAGCCTCAAACACTTAATAACTGTGTGACCCTAGGCACTTGCCTCTGTTTGCCTCAGTTTTCCTCAGTATAAAATGAGGATAATAACAGCACCCTTCCTTGAAGGATCAAATGAGATCATATTTGTTTTAAAAACAAACAAACAAAAAACCAGCCTTTAGCACAGTGCCTGGGATATAACAGGTGCTATATAAATGCTTATTCTCTTCCCCTGCATCCCCTTTCCTAGGCCCTTAATACATGGTGTTTGACCAATTCCAAATTCATCCCGCTTTTGACTTTTTACTAGTGTACTGTGCTTGGTGAGAACTTAGTCCTTCTTATCCTATGATAAGGACCGAGGAGAGCGGCATGAGAACAACTTTGTTGCCCTTTGACAGCAGAGTGAAGCAGATGACTGTAGTGGCTGCCGGTTGGACAAGTGCACGGGAGGCCTCAATAAATGTGAACTAATGAAAGGAGACAGTGTGTGATTTTAATTTAAAAAGAAGGGAGGAAGGTTGTCTAAGTATCTTTAAGCACCATAAAAGCAGTTAGATGTTTTTCCTAAAAATCATTCTTCTACAGCCTTGTTTGATAACAAGAGGACTTTTAACTCCCAAGATACCTTTTCTTTTCTTTTCTTTTCTTTTCTTTTCTTTTCTTTTCTTTTTTTTGGTGAGGCAGTTGGGGTTAAGTGACTTGCCCAGGGTCACACAGCTAGTAAGTGTCAAATGGCTGAGGCCGGATTTGAACTCAGGTCCTCCTGAATCCAGGGCCGGTGCTCTATCTACTGCACCACCTAGCTGCCCCCATATTCTTTTTCCTTAAAGGAAAACTGACACTAGATAAGAGTCAATAAGTGTTGCTGAGAACATGAATGCCTATTGTGGTCACAGCTCTTTGTTTTACATATGAAAAAAACGAGAGTCAAAAAGGAGGAAAAGTAGCTTGTCAAAACTAAGAAAGCAAAAATAAAAACAAAGTGGGTGCCTACCAGTTGGGGAAGGATTGAACAAATTGTGGTGTGCAAATATAGCAGTATTCCTGGACCATAAGAAATGGTGAATATAGGAATTCAGAAAAACATGGCAGGATTTGTATGACATGATACAGAGCAAACAAAATAGAACAATGGATGTTCCACAATGACTATAATTATGTAAAGGAAAACATTATAAAGGACATCACAAATCAGATTAAGTGCAATAACTAATCTTGATTCTACAGGGCTGTTGATAAATGCCATCTCCATGCTCTCAATAAAGAATTGGTAGGGGCAGCTAGGTAGCACAGTAGATAAAGCACTGGCCCTGGATTCAGGAAGACCTGGGTTCAAATCTGGCCTCAGGCACTTGACATTTACTAGCGGTGTGACCCTGGGCAAGTCCGTTAACCCTCATTGCCCCCTCCCCCAAAAAAAGAATTGATAGACTAGGGGTGCAAAAGCTTATATATACAGTCAGTCTTGATTACTACTCATTTTCTTTGTTAGAAGGGAGGATATTAGGAGGCACTGATATAAAAAACAAAAAGTATTAAAAGGATATTTTATAAAAGGTCAGAGAGTTAATGAGTGTTAGAACCAGATCATATGATTCCAAATACATTACTCTTTCTACTATGTTGTGCTGTGAGTTCTTTGAGGGGTAGGGATGGTCTTTTGCCTTTCTTGGTGTCCCCAGGGCTTACCACAGTGCCTAGCACGTTGCAGGCACTTAATAATGTTGACTAACTGACTGTCCCACAATGTTTCCATCTATTGCTACCATCCTTAATTCCTTTGTCATAAAATGCAATATCAATCAATCAATCAGTTGGCCAACAGACTTTTATTAAGCACTTAATTTATGCTAGCTGCTGTGGTAAGCTCTGGGGAATAGAGAAATGGCAGGGGAGGGAAATCACTACTTTCAAGGAGCTTACCTTATAGTGGAGCAGCCAACACATAGGGCCAATATTTGCATCCCATTTTTAGCTCAATCACTGTTCTGTGACGTTAAGATTCAGGCCTGCCTGCACGTGTGCAGTGTTTCTCTTGCCTCCTCCCACTGTGCAGTTCAGCAAATGTTTATCAACACTGTAAAGACACTGTGCCAGGCTTTCGGGATACAAAGATTTTTTTCAAACACAATCCCCCTGCCCAAAGAGATTACATTCTGTGTATCTATCTCCACTCCAGCTTTTGAATTCCTTTCCCATCCTTTGAAGCCACTTGAAATACTACCTCCTCCAGGAAGTCTTCCCCATCCTCCCAGCCAGCAGCAATTTATTCCTCTCCCCTCCCTCACCTCCCTCCAGCAAGCACACGAACCCAGGGATCAAACATAAGACTTTACTTATTCATTTATCATATATCATGTTGTATATTACATTTACAGTTATGAATGTGCCATTTCATCCTGGACTATAAGCTCCTTTAGGGCAGAAACTATGTCTAATTTAAATTCTTTCTCCTCTAGCACTTGACACGGTGCCATGCATACAGGAAGAGCTTAATACATGTTTGTTAAATGTGTTGTAGCCTTGAATTAGGCATAGAACTGTGTTCCTTGAAGTGGGGATATCTCTTTAGGCAAGGAATTGTATTAAATCAAATCTCTTCCATAAGATCCTGTGAGACATAATTAGGCAAAATGACTTCTGACTCCTCCAAGTAAAGTCATAAAACCCTATTTCTTATTTTTAGCAATTCAATCAGAGCTTTACATTAGCTCCAGGCTTTTTTATTTAGTTGATTTTTTTTCCTATTATGGAGATTTTGATCACACGTTAGCCAAAAGAGAATCAGTAATTATCACTTCTTACTTGCAAACTGAGCTTAGTGGATCAGAAGAGGGAAGAAGTGGGATGTGTGAGCTTGGTAGGGTGAGGTTTTGTATGAATCTCAGAGTGAGGGAAGTTTTTCCAAGGTTGTCCAGACTAGCAGGGGTACAGGCTGGCTCTGTGCTGACAAGTGAAAACTGGGACTTTTAGGTTCATTATGCTGGGCCGTGTGGATTCCTCTTGGGGGTAAAAGCCTCCCTTCACTGTATTCCTATTTTTAATGCCTCGCTACAGAAATAAGACGGGCTCCGTGGATGGAAGAGAAAGGAGCAGAGGTGTGAGGGTCAGGTAATGGAGAATGGGAACTGCTCACACATATGTGGCGGGGAATCCGTTGTGTATGTCTTCTTTCTATTCTTCCTTCATAGGAAGCAGCTAAAAGCAGAGAGCCTTCTATCTATGCCTGTCTTTTCTGTCACCCTTTTGTGAGCTTCCTCTACTTGATTAGCCTGCCAGAGATTCTGAGGAAATGGATGCACTTCTAAGTAAATACATGGTGACCAGCTACTGTATCTTCATCAGCACTGAAACCAAACAATACATGAATCCTCAGCAAAGAGAGCTCTGTAAAACTCCAGGGATGCCTGGGATTCTCACCTTCAATTTTTTACTTTGAGCAGCTGCATTTGGTAAATGTGGTAACCTCCCTGGGTTTTTCCATAAGTGTGTTTGTATCAGTAGGGTGTGTGTGTGTGTGTGTGTGTGTGTGTGTGTAAAATTCCACAACAAAAACTCCCCATAATCGGAAGATTTTGAAATCCCAGGCAGTGGCCAGTTGTTGGAAGAGCACTTGAGTATTTAAAAAAAGAAATTGGACAGTCTCTTGGAGTTTGTCATTGCAATATGTGACCTGTTTTTGGAACACTGCACAGCTGGGCTTATGTATGATTAATAGGAGATTTCTAATCTACCATTAAGAACACAGCAGGGCATGAATAGAATCCACTTAAATGAACAGGAAAGGATCAACCCACTGGGAAAAAAAAACCTCAGAGAGGTAGCTTGGCAATGAACCTGGAGTTAGGAAGACCTGGATTCAAATCCTCTCTTAGACATTTACTAGCACTGTGACCCTGGGCAAGTCACTTGACTTCTTTATGCCTCAGTTTCTTTACCTATAAAATGGGAGTGTTGGACTTGATGGCTTCTAAGGTCTCCTTCAGATCTAAATCTCTGATCCTATGCCTACTTTATAAATAGGAAGAAAATGGGAAAATAAAATGATCAAAGTTCAAATTTGTCACAAAGAAAGTCACAACTGAACATGTTCTCATCAGGCCTGCCATATGTTAGATTATGGCAATCAGAGGAGGCTACCATCACTTGGATGCACTTCCTTAAAGCCTTCCTGGAGATACACTAAATAGCTCAGGAAGTAGGTGTGCACTGAGGCTACGCCCCAATCCAGGAGCTCCCATTCCGCTCCAAGGTGCAGTACATCAACACATGAAACAGTTCTTAATTTTTTTCAGGTTCCATGGTATTCATGGATGTCACAACTGCATCCTACACTAGTAGGACAGCACTCCCTGTTAAGTACCATACTGAAAAGCACTGTCACCACAGATCTCTTCAGGAGGGGGCCTGGTAAGTGGTGCTTGTATTATATTGCATGGTTTTGGTTTTGCTTTTTGCTTTTTGGGGGTTTTTTTGTTTTTTGTTTTGTTTTTTTCAACTAAAAAAAACCTTTAAAAATCTTTATAAACATTGAAAAACACACGCACAATAGCATTAAATCCCACTCATCTTTGTACAGTCTAGCTCTGATCTCCAACAGGGCAGTATAGAGTATCATTTCTGATGCCTCTTGTGAGACAGAACTGGCTGTGCTGGCAGAACAGATGCACAATTCTGAAATAGGATGGAAAAAGTCAGGCCATAGATGAAAAGCATTCATCTTCACCCAGCCTTGCTGTTATTTGTTGCGGTATGTAATATATGTTATGTGTGGGAAAATACACGTGTGTGTACACATGTAAAGACAAACAAAGAGAGACTAGGCCCTGGATCCTATTGTCCCCATTTATCTATCCAATGACAATATCCTATAGGTTTACCTCTAAGAGCAAGGGAACCTGACACTTCTCTCACCATCCATATTCTAGGCTGATTAAACGCGCGCGCACACACACACACACACACACACACAAAGAAACAAACAAACAAAAAACAACCAAGCTCCACAGGGAGATTACATTATAATAGAAGGAACAACAAAGAACCTCAATATTGGCTGAGAATTTTCTCCAACCTATAATTCCACAATTCTTTCAAACATTCAGTGAAAAAAATCAAATTAAATTAAAATGGGGACGTTACACACACCCACCCCCTTGGCTGTCTTTGCAACAAATGACATAGCAAAGCCAGCTGATCATATATTAAAAAGAACACCCCTTTCCTTTCTCTCACTCCAACATTAATTCTCCTAAATAATCACAGTATGAAACAGTGAGAAATGAGATCATGAAATGTTGTTTGGGTTTTTTGTTTGTTTTACTGTCCTCTAGTATAGGTTATATGAAGGTTATATGAGATGTGTGAGGTTCATTTCCTCTTGGGTATAAAATGATAGGATGCTGTCCTCAGAGGAATAAATGAGAGTGGGAATCTTCAGTTTAGTCTCTAGCTCACTGCCTTGGCAAGGAGAATGATTCTAGTGAAAGGTTGATGAAAGAAATAATAGGAAGGAAGGCTTGAAGGAAGGAAGGGAGAGGAAAAAAGAAAGAAATGAAGGAAGAAAGAAACCTCCCACTTCCCCCATCAGTTGATAAAAATTTAAGAAACATAAATAAATTATTTAGTAGATGAAAAAGCATTTACTAAGTGCTAACATTGTGATAGTGTGATAAGTATTGGGGATACAAATAAAAAAGTAGACAGACCTGCCATCAGGAAGCTTACATTTTTTTTTCTTTAATAGTATTTTATTTTTTTCCAGTTAGATATATAGATAGTTTTCAACATTTGTTTTTATAAGATTTTGAGTTCCAAATTTTTCTTCCTTCCCTCCTGCCTCCCCAAGACAGCAAGCGATCTGATATTGGTTATATATGTATAATCACATTAAACATACTTCCACATTAGTCATGTTGTGAAAGAAGAATCAGAACAAAAGGGAAAAAACTCAAGAAAAAAATTTTAAGTAAAAATAGTTTGGTTCAATCTGCATTAAGAATCTACAGTTCTTTTTCTGGATGTGGATGTCATGATTCCTCTGGAATTGTCTTGAATCATTGTATTGCTGAAAAGAGCCAACTCTATCACAGCTGATCATCACATAAAATTGCTATTACTGTGTACAGTGTTCTCCTGGTTCTGCTCACTTCATCCAGCATCAGTCCACTTCAGTCTTTCCAGGTTTTTTCTGAAATCTGACTACTCCTCATTTCTTATAGCACAATAATATTCCATTACATTTATATACTACAACTTATTGAGCCATTCCCCAGTTGATGGGCATCCCCTCAATTTTCAATTGTTTGCCACCACAAAGAGATCTATTATAAATATTTTTGTACATGTGAGTCCTTTTCCCTTTTTTATGATCTCTTTGGGATATAGACCTAGTGGTGGTATTGCGGGGTCAAAGGGCATGCACAATTTTATAGCCCTTTGGGCATAATTCCAAATTGTTCTCCAGAATGGTTAGATCAGTTCACAACTCCACCAACAAGGCATCAGTGTTCCACATTTTTCCACATCTTTTCCAACATTTATTATTTTCCTTTTTTGTCATATTAGCCAATCTGTGAGGTGGTACTTAAGAGTTGTTTTAATTTGCATTTCTCTAATCAATAGAGCATTTTCTCTTATGGCAATAAATAGCTTTGATTTCTTCATCTGGAAATTGCCTGTTCATTTTCTTTGATCATTTCTGAACTGGGAAATGACTTGTATTCTTTTTTTTTAGTGAGGCAACTGGGGTTAAGTAGGTCTGACCATGACCTCCTTCCTTTTCATTAAACTCTACTATCTTCCTAGTCCCTACAGGATCAAATTTAAAATCCTCAGTTTGACTTTCAAAATCCTTCATAACCTCTGACCCCTTCCTACCTTTTCAGTTTCTTATACTTTACTTCTCATATATGCTTTTATCCATTGATACCTGCCTCCCTGCTGTTCCTTACCCAGGATGCTCCATCTCATGACTCCAGGTGTTTTTGCTGGCTGTCTTCCCTGCCTGGAACTCTCCCTGTTCATCTCCACTTCGTAGCTTCCCTGGCTTCCTTCAGATCTCCGCTAAATTCCTGCCTTCTGCAAGAAGCCTTTCCCAGTCCTCCTTAATCTTAATACCTTCCCTCCGAGATTACATCCAATTTTTCCTGTGTAAATATTGTTTGTAGCTAGTTGTTCTCATGTTTTCTCCCCCATTGGACCATAAGCTCCTTGAGAAAAAGAAATGTTTTTTGTCTTTCTGTCCTCTCCCTTAGCAAAGTGTCTTGCACATAGTAGGTACTTAATAAATGCTTACTGGCTGGCTGATATATGTAAAACATGTCATATATAACTCATATGTCGTATATATTTGTCTAACCCAGGCTATTTTATATGTAACGTCTTATATGTTATACAGTAGATGCTTTGTATGCATATACTTTGGCAGCAGTATGGAAGATAGACTGGAGTGGGAAGGGCCTGGTGGTCAGGAGACCAATCAGGAGGCTATTTCACTAATCCATATAACAAGTGGCAAGGAACTAAACTAGACTGGTGGCATTGGGCGGCCTTGCCCAACTCAATTCAAAAAGTATTCATGCTCTTTTCTGCGCCCAGAAAAGAAGCCAAAGTACAGGGCGACTGAGTCCTTTGAAGATACTCAAGACAAAGGCAGTTAGGAACAAAGGTCAGTATTGTAATGAGGATGGTCAAAATCAAATTTATTAGGTCTTTTTAAGAAATTATTTTTATTAGCAAGCATACTAGATTATGAAGGGCTTTAAATGCCTAGCAGAGGAGCCTGTCTTTGACCCTTCTGGTCAGTGGGAGCCACAGGAGTTCTTTTTTTGTTTTTTGTTTTTGTTTTTAGTGAGGCAATTGGGGTTAAGTGACTTGCCCAGGGTCACATAGCTAGTAAGTGATAAGTGTCTGAGGCCGGATTTGAACTCACGTACTCCTGACTCCAGGGCCGGTGCTCTATCCACAGGAGTTCTTTGAGGAGGTGACAGGGTCAGATCTATGATTTAGGAAAATCATTTTGGCTTGGATTATGGATTATAGAAGGAAGAGCCCGGAGGTAGGAAAACCAAGGAGGCTATTTCAGTAGTCCAGATGATAGTTAATGAGGGCCTGAACCAGGCAGGTGGCTACGTGGGTAGAGCAAAGGGAAAAGATGTTCAAGATGTCATGAGGTAGAATGGACAAGTTTGGCAACTGATTGGATATTTGGGAGGTAAGAGAAGGTGGAAAACCAAGGATGACTCCGATGTTGTAGAATTGAGTGACTGAAAGTCTAGTGGTTCCCTTGACAGAAAGAGGGAAGTTCAGAGGAGAGGTAAACCTGGAAGGAAAGATAGTAAATTCTGTTCAGACATGTCAAACTTAAGATGTCACCCAGACATCCAGCTGGAAATGTCCAGTAGGTAAATGGTTGTACAGGGCTAGAGCTCAGGAAAGAAACTAATACTGGTAGAGATGATCACTGAGCTCATGAGAGAAGGGAGGAGAGGGAATAAGTATTTATTAAGTGCCTCCTGTGTGCTTTGATAAGCACTTTACAGATTTTATCTCAGAGGTTATATAATAAGAAGAGGGCCCAGGACTGAACAGGTGACCGTGTCTAAGAAAACATGAAATGAAGTCATGGGATATTAGAGCTGAAAAGAACCTTCAGAATCATCTAGTCCTCCATTTTGAAGATGAGAAAATTGGGGCTCTGCTGCTTAATCTGTGTGACTTTGGTCAAGTCACCTGACCTCCATGGGCCTTAGTTTCTTTGTCTGTAAAATAAAGGAGTCAGATGGATTGTAAAGCAATGCAATGTAGTCGATAGAGAGCTGTCCACAAAACCAGGAAGATCTGGGTTCTCGTTCTGCCTCTGGCACTTACTGGCTATGCAACCCTGGACAAGTCACTTAACTTTCCAGTGTGCTGTGTAACATTCTTAAGCCAATGGTGCCCAACTCAAATAGAAACATGAGTCACTAAACCGTACATAGGATACCACATATTGGCTTAGTTTTAAAATACAATGTCTGTATTTCATTGTATTTTTATCTATTTTGTTAATTTTTTCCCAGTTACATTTTAATTTGGTTCAGCCTGCTCTGCAGTATTAGTGGGCTACCTGTTTGACACATCTGTTCTAAATTATAAATTACTAAGAAGGCACTGACCTTCATTGATTAGTAGAGTGAGTTTCCTCTCTAGAGTTACCTTTCCTAGCCCAATCACTATCCCTGTCCAGCTCTCTAGATCTGTGGTCCACAGTCATACCTCTAGGTAAGGTAAAGGTAGAACTCAGACCCCTGACTGTCAGTCCTCCCAATGTGGTGGTCTTTCATAATTGTAAATAAGGAAGGAAGCTGATTTCTTGTGTATATTATGACATCAGTCTTTTCATTATAACCACACATCATATAATTAAGTAGAATAATAGATTGAACTGCACTGTAAGTTGTGATGTGGAAAAATGTAGCAAAGCCTAATTGAGCAAGCCTGTGAGTTGCTATATAATATTTATTGATGTATTTTCCTCCTCCTTGTATTTTTTCTCCCCCTTATTGGGAAGAAAATCAATAAATATTTTCTCTGCATCATTTCTCAGTCCATACCTCCCTATTTCTGCTTTATTCCCCGTCCAGCAGCAGACTATTTTATTATTGTCATTTTTACTTTTTAAAAACAAACGTGCATTGCCAACAGAGCCTGCCCTCAACAGAAAGGACTTTGTCCTTGCCTGGATAGACAAGAGTGTTAAGTTTAAGGAGCAGGCATCCAGCTGCCCCTCCCTGGCTGCAGGGAAAGGAAGGCAGAGCTAAGGCGAATTCAATCCTCTGCTGCCACCTAGCTCATCTCATCCCTTCCCAAAACACAGCCACCAAACGTGATATGGTGTGAGAAAGTACTTTTAGAGGTCATTTAGTCCAGTAAACTCATCCTGAGAAACTCAAGGGATTAAGTGACTTACCCTTAAAATCACACAGGTAATAAGTGACAGAGCCAGGATTCAAGCATAGGTCCTCCAAACTCACCTGTTGGTATCTGACAGTATGCCTCCTGTGACCCACTGTCCACCATAGGCTTGAACCCATGCAGACTGACTTCATAAAATAAATACACGTATTCGATAGGGATTGGAGTTTTCTTTCATGGAAAATATATGCAAATGAATACTGGTAATTAATTACATGTCCAAGCTTGGACTGAGAAAAATGATGAGAAAGGGTGCCTTTAGGTGGCAGCATACACTGGAAAGAACACTAGCAGTGAAGTTAACCACGGTGGGGAGGGGGGGTTTACACATTTATTCCCAGTGGGTCCTTGGGTAAGTCACTTAACTCTCCTAACTCCACTTTCCTCCTTCATAAAATGAGTCGATTAGATCAGATGTGGCCTTTCAGATCCCCTCTTGTTTTAAATCTATAATCATATGACCTCCCTCCCCTATTTGCAGAGATGAGACACTCTGGGTATGGCACATTACATATCATATCAGATTCAGTAGATGTATTTGTTTATTTTGTTGGAATGATTTTTTCCCATCATTATTTTTTATTCTTTTTTCTAAGGGATAGATTTTACAAATGAGGGAACTAAGGCCAGAATAGATAAGTGACTTGACTAGGCTCATGCAGCTAGTCAGAATCTGAGAATCAAACTTAGGTCTTCCTGACTCCAAGACGAGGGCTCTTTGAGTAATAAAGGCAAGTCAAGTCAAATCGACAAGCATTTATTATGCACCTGCTAGGTGCCATTCACTGTGCTAAGTACTGGGAATACAAGGAGAGGCAGAAAATCAACACAATATTAAAGCAAAATGTCCATAAAAATCTAAAATTTAAAAACTGCATTGCCTCTAATATTTAAAGGACATGTCAAAAAAAAAGACAAAAACAAAAAAATAAAATAAAGGACATGTCGTTTTTATAAATATACCCATCAGTGGTATAGATGCTAGCCCTTCATAGCATAAGAGACAGTCTAAGAGTTGCCATCCCCGCAAAATGTATGATGATCCTTTCCAATTTAGCAGGACCATCCCTGAAACAACAAAAAGCCAGTCCTTCCCCGACCCTTTTTCCGATGCCTCCTATGCTTTGTTGACAAAGCCTTCAAGAAGTCAGGGTCACCTCTGTGTCAAGATGAGGATTCGGAGGAGGACTTTTGTAGGTGGCATATGCATTTATGAAAAATTATATTGAAAAGTACTAGTCAGATGTTCACCTTGCCCAATCTGACTCTCAGCTCTGCTTTGACATGACTCTTATCACCTGTCTTTCCCTTCCCCCCCCCCTCAGCTAATCTTCTGTCACCCTAACAATAATTATGATAACACAATGGGCCTGGACCTGTGATTTCATTAAGCATAGGAACTCCCAGGTGAGGAAACTCCCTCTACCAATGCAAATCAGCACCTTCTCTGCTATTTAGAATCTTCTAGTTATCTACATCATTGAAACATTAAGTGATTTGCTCAGGGTCCCTCTGCTTGTCTGTGCCTGGGGCAAGGCTTGAACCCATTCTCTATCCACTACTCCAAGCTGACTTAATGTTTTAATGTTTTCCTAGTGCTTTATATACAGGGCCTCCACAAACAACCCTATTCATTAGGTACTGTATTTATCACTATCACCATTTCACACCTGTGGGTGTAAGTAGCTCAAAGAAGTTGTAACTTACCAAGAAAATGAGTAGAATTTGAACCATAGAAAAGTAGGGGGCAGCTCGGTGGTGCAGTGGATATAGCACTGGCCCTGGATTCAGGAAGACCTGAGTTCAAATCCGACCTCAGACACTTGACACTTACTAGCTGTGTGACCCTGGGCAAGTCACTTAACCCCAATTGCCTAACCCCCCCCCCCAAGTAGGATTTGAACCCAGGTCTTTCTGCCTGCAGGTCCAATACTATTTCTGTTCTATCCGGCTCTCTCATTGTTAAAGGAGGCCTGCAGCTGCTTCCTGGCATTTCTTCTAGCCCCTAAAACTGAAACTTCCAAAAAAGATCTTTCTTCTTCCTCCTCCCACCTCCCTCACTGAACTTTCCCTTTCATTAGTTGTAGTAAAATTTACCAGGACTCCAATTACACAGGCACAGTGTTCACTTATAACCCTACTATCCAGATGGCCTTTTCCTCTACTTATGTTATGACCCTCATGAACATATACCCGAATTCACAAGTGTGAGATTTTTTTCATTCTAATTAGCACTTTCTCCAGGAGTCTAAGTAATTGATGAAGGCAGAAAGTTGTGTACAAAAAGCAGGATTCCATCTTTTTAGACATGTTCAGCCTCGTGGTGGAAACTAGTGAATGAATAAAGGCAAAGAAATGTGAAATGTAAGTCTTTCTTATGTTCAGTAGCCTGAGTAATGAAATTTAAGTGGAGACAAACTGTGTGAGGTTTGAATAAAGTTGGCTGATTGTAGGAAAGAAGTTCCATATCCAAGTGAGAATTATTAAATGCTAGAATGTTCAACCAACTTTCCATCTCTTGAGGACTTTGAAAAAAGGTTTCCTCAGACTTACCTTCAGGAATTCTTCACATCTTTGTGAATATGCATAGATACTATATTTGACTCTTTCTGACATACAAATTCTGATTCTTTTTTTAATGAGTCTCATGACCTCATCAATAGGTACCTTATCATATGGCCTCACTTCCACTACAGTTGTGTTTATTAAATTCTGCTAGATTATAGCTTTATGCTGGAGCAATAATCCATTCAGTCCGGCAGAAGGGGGATATATGTAAGATGTTAAAGCAGGCTCTGACAGTAGCTCATTAACAATTCATAGTTAGGGGTTAACACAATATGGTACCATAAGAAAACATTTGGCAGCTAAGATGGAAAGAATTGGAGAAGAGGCTGAAATAAAAACATTCTTTAAGCTAGAGTAAGAGGGCTGAAACAGCAAGTCATACAAAGTCAACATGGAGTCTGCCTGGAAGTAAATTAAATAAACATCATTCAGTTGAATGATTATTATGTTGGCACCAAAGCCCTCATGCATCACTGAATTAGGTTTTGAAGGAGGCTGTTACTTAAGAGAGTATCTGTGATTATGGGGGGGGTGAGAATTGGGGTGAGGGGTGGTTTAATCAAATCACTCACTGATACATTTGAAAGTATGGGTATAGGATATGATGCTCTAGGGACACCATTATTCTTGGTCACGGGGCTTTTTTTTTTTTACTGTAATATGAAAATTCTTATGAAGTCCTAAGGTATAGACATGATATGAAAAAAAATCTTTCAGAATATTTTATTGATGCAGGAATACAAAGTTGAGAATCGTTCAGATGTAGCTATGGTTTTTAGCACCAGGATTAACAAATTAATATTTTTGAAACTTTATTTTTCCTACTAGACTGTAATTATTACTGTTAGTAATTGCAGCAATAGCAACAGCAGTAGTCTTTTTTGTTTGTTTGTTTGGGGGTTTTTTGTTTTTGTTTTTGTTTTTTTTTGAGAGGCAATGGGGGTTAAGTGACTTGCCCAGGGTCACATAGCTAGTAAGTGTCAAGAGTCTGAGGTCGTATTTGAACTCAGGTCCTCCTGAATCCAGGGCCAGTGCTCTATCCACAGCGCCACCTAGCTGCCCCCAACAGCAGTAGTCTTTTTTTTTTTTTTTTTTTTTTTGCGGGGTAATGGGGGTTAAGTGACTTGCCCAGGGTCACACAGCTAGTAAGTGTCAAGTGTCTGAGGCCGGATTTGAACTCAGGTACTCCTGAATCCAGGGCCGGTGCTTTATCCACTGCGCCACCTAGCTGCCCCCAACAGCAGTAGTCTTTTTTTTTTTAATTTAATTTTTTTTTAAGTGAGGCAATTGGGGTTAAGTGACTTGCCCAGGGCCACACAGCTTCTAAGGGTCAAGTGTCTGAGGCCGGATTTGAACTCAGGTACTCCTGACTCCAGGGCCGGTGCTCTATCCACTGTGCCATCTAGCTGCCCCCAGCAGTAGTCTTAATAGCATACAACCATAGCACATTAATATTTTCACAACATTCTACATACATTATTTCTTGGTTATTAGTCACCATTTTCTACCTGGCTGCTCACTTGTACTTCACCTTTGTCTCCAGAATGTCATCTTCCTGCAAGATCTAATCAACTCTGAAACCTAAACTTCCTTGGTGCACACACCTGCCCCTGGGGCCCCTCATTCCCTCTATTTGTAAAGGGCAGAAGAGAGCTCTTCCCTGATCCTTTATTTAAGGAGGGGACCCAAGGCAAATACCTCATAATTTCCTACCTGGCCACAGGATTGCATCATGTCCTGTCCCTACCTTGTCTCCTCTCCCTCTCTTCATTCCCTGGTGTGGTTTTTGAGCGTCTTTTTACATGTTTTCCACCATTAGATTATGAGCTCCTTGAGGGCAGGAACTGTCTTTTGCCTTTCTTTGTATCCTCGGAGTCTAGCACTAGGCCTGGCACATAGTAGGCACTTAATAAATGTTTATTGACTGACTGGTACAACAGCCTCTTCAGATAGTTCCTCACATATCGTCATCCCCATTTTATGGATAAGGAAAAAAATGGAGGGGGAAAACTAAGTGACCTGTTTATGGCAACATAGTTTACAAGTGGCAGAGCTGAGACTCATATCCAGGTCTTCTGGCTCCAGCTTTGGTAATCTTTGCTTTACACCACAACTGCCTCAATAGAGATCATATCTTAATTGTCCTTGTATCAACCACAGCACCTTATAGAGCCTTGCACATTAGAACATCCATCAAACACACTCACATACACATTCCCATAAACATGTAGAATAGAAACATTTTATCTTGGTATTTTCCTTTGAATTAGAGACTGTGTTATGATAAGTATGTATACTTCCCCACATGGTCTCTTGATATTTCTAACAACAAGGGACCAGTTACAGTATTTTTATAGAGGAAAGAAAGCCTTTTTCCAAAAATGTTTCTACAGAAGCATGTTATTTGAGGAATTTTTAAAAAAATACATTCTCCCAGTTTAAATGCTCTCTTCACTGCTATAGTAAATTTTTCCGAAAATCACTAGAAAATATTTTTGGAGGTCTAAGATATAATCTCACATGGCTGTCTGGAAAGACTTCTGTTCAACATTTTCTTAGTTTATTTCACTGACAAATTGAAGCACTGTGAAAGAAGTAGCAAATCTTTCCCAAATTGTCCAGATTTTCAAAAACAAGAGGTCAGTCTTCACATTGCCCTCTATTTTTTTATTCATTTGGATTTGTTTTACTGTGTCTTGGTTTCTCATAAAGTCACTGGCTTCCATTTTTTCAATCCTCATTCTTAGGCAATTATTTTCATCAGAGAGCTTTTGTACCTCCTTTTCCATTTGACCAATTTGACTTTTCAAGCTGTTGACTTTTTTCATGTCTTTCCTGCATCACCCTCATTTCTCTTTCCATTTTTTCCTCTACCTCTCTAACTTTATCTTCAAAGTCCTTTTTGAGCACCTCTATGGCCTGAGACCAATTCGTATTTTTCTTGGAAGCTTTAGATATAGGGGCCCTGATGTTGACATCTTCCTCTGAGGGTGCCCCTTGGTCTTCCTTGTTACTGAAGAAACTTTCTATGGTCCTCACCTTTCTCTGTCAGCTGATCTTGCCTTTCTTTTACTAGACTTTTAGCTCCTTAAAGTGGGGCACTGTTTCTAGGCTGCAGTATCCCAAGCTTAAGAAGTCCCAGGTGATATGATTTAAGGAGAATCAGGTTCTTCACTTGCCTGGCCTGTTCCCTGGTCCTTAGATGACCCCAGACCAACTTGCTAATCAACCAGCTTTGTGTGTTGTGGTTGCTAGCTCCTATGACCCTGTGTCCCTCCCCTACCTGGGCCACTACTACTCGAGCCTACCACCTGGTTCTCAGTAGGGGTGTAAAATCCAAGTTCTGCCTTAGCACCAGCATAAACCCCTGTAGTCTCCCCCCTGCCCAGGGCTCAGCCCACTCACCAGACTGTAAGCTTACTTCCAGATGACACTGGCGCTTCAGCCGATTCAGAGGCTCTGGGGGTCTCTTTCTCTGGTGAGGCCTTCCTGGGACTGGATCTGTGTCAGGGTGACTGTGTGGTTGGGCTCGATTCCTGTATCAGCACAGCAGCTCCCTCCTTCTGACCTTCCAAGCGGTTCTTCATTAGAAGATGATTTCAGCACATTCTGTGAGTTTTGCTGCTCTGGGCATTTTCCTATGGCGTTATTTGGATGTTTTTTGGAGCAATCGTGTCATGAGTTCAGGAGCTCACTCAAGAGGTCAGTCTTGGACTACTTACAAAATGACTAGAGGGCAAGCGTTGACTAATAATAAATTGTTAAATTGGTTTAATGTTTTTGTTTTTTTGGGGGGGGTGAAAAAAAAACAGCTTCAAATGGTAATAGTATTAATAGACCATTTTTGAGCTCATTTTATCTGAATGTTCTTGTTTCTTCTCTAGCATGTGGTTTCCCTGTATTAGATGGGAAAACAATTTGTAGTCTCATTGTTTTAATGGGGTAAAGAGTAGGTATATACTATAAGAACAGAGGCTAGCTATCATTTTTAAAGGGGAGATTATAGCAGACTACCTACTATCATTTCCAAGAGGAATGAAGAATCTCTAACCTGGTTGCTATGTCAGCAGCAATGAGACATGCTATGGCTATGGAGTGTGAAGATGTAGGGGTGAAAAAACAGTAATATGAAAACTAAATGGACTTCTTCCTCCTCCAGAGAGCCAAAAAGACATCAGCCCTCCACTATGCTTTTTACATAATCTGTGTTATGTGCTGTTATAAATTCTACCATTCTTATCCATTGTCTATTTTGGAAAGTATTTGTCAGTGATTCAGTAAACATTAAGCACCAGCTATGTGTCAGGTACTACCCTAAGCAATGGGGATACAAAAAAGGAGAAAGGGCAGTATTTGTTACATATATTCTATCCAGACACACAACAGGATTTAATCACAGGGTGTTGTTTTTTTTTTTAATGTATCACTAATGATTTTGCATGATTAAAGCACTTGGTCATAAAGTCTTGGGGGGGGGGCAATGAGGGTTAAGTGACTTGCCCAAGGTGACACAGCTAGTAAGTGTCAAGTGTCTGAGGTCAAACTTGAACTCAGGTCTTTATGAATTCAGGGCCAGTGCTTTATCCACTGCACCACCTAGCTGCCCCTTGTAACGACTGGAATAACGCCACCTGCTGGAGACTTACTGTAGAAGAGTTCCGCCCATGAAGCGAAGGTCTTTGAGGGCAAGACCAGGAGTCTTTTCTTTGGTGTCAGGAAGTGACGTGGGCTAGTGGGAGGAGGAAGGAAGAGACTGGCGCTCAGTCTCACGCTCTTTCCTCTGGTGGAGAGCGGTATTCTCCTTAAGAAATGCTTAAAAGTCTAACTCTTGCTAAAGCTTATAATTTATTGGCGACCACTCATTAGATATTTTAGACAGTTTAGCTAGAATTTTAGCCCTTAACACCCTAGTCATAAATTCTAAAAGAGAGACCTTCAAGTTTATATTCGAGCAGAAATACTTTGAAGATAAGAATGTATTTGAGAAAATTTAAGTCAACAACTTGTTAACTCCTAGCCCATACCTTTCCCAAATTTTCAGATCACCTTCCCCCGATGTCAACTCTAGCTTTTTCCCCAAAGTAATCAGCAGGACTCCAAGTCCATATTTTACATCGAACATAATGCTTTTAGGCAATAACCCTTTTCCCAAAAATGTCATTATTTATTTATTTTTAGCATTCTTTTTCTTTTTTGAATTTCAAATTCTCTCTCACCCCACCATCCCTTACCCACTGAGAAGGCAAGCAATATGATATAAATTATACATGTTAAATTATGCAAAACATTTTCACATTAAGCAGTAACTCATAATGCCATAGCACTGTCTTGTACCTATGTGTTTAATCTTGAGAAAATATGCATCTAAACTGAATGAGTTGGCATTTCCTATGTATGTGGATGAGTACATGCACATGGGTCTCAGCAATTATGTATGTGGCATATTGGCATCATTTCCATAATCAATCAGCATCATGACTATTGTACCGGGCAAAGTTTGATTTAGATTAGTTTTCAGTAACTCAGGTTCCCTTATGTGCTTAGTGCTCTATTCAAGGGACTTGACAAGGGCAACAGTGTGAAAAAGCAATGAGTGGAAATCAGGCGCTGTGGGTTCTAATGCTGGCTCATTCACTGACTTGTGTCTCCGGGGATAATGATAAAATTGTATGTGGCCTTTTCACACCCACCACCCTTTTCCCTTATACTGGCATCATTGAGAGCTCTGCTGTGCCCTGGACCATAGAGGGTGAAACATTTATAGTCAGAGTAGGGTGAACGTTGACCTTAGTGATAAGCATCACAAATTGAAAGGAAGATCAGATCGGGCCACCAAAAGAGACATGAATGATCTTAAACCTTATCTACTGGATTCCTGTACCAGGGAGTGTATTCAATCACATGACTAAACTTTGGATCCCAGAATTCCATCATACTCTAGTAAGTACAGTTGTGCTGAAGCAGGAGTACAGGCTCCTCTTAATTAACTTGTCATAGATTAAAGGTATCAAATAATCTTGCCTACATACTCCCTGCTGACATTTTTTTTCTTTTCAAACTAGAGGTTGCTTTTCCTAGGCATGAGGCTTTGAGATACTGTGAACCCTAACTAGTCTATAAAGTGATAACAAAGGCTGGGTCAGAGGAGTTTTGTCCTCTGGCACTATATTTAGAGGATACTTTTCAGCAGGATAAAAACAACAGAATTGGGAATCTAATTGACAAGAATAAGTTAAATTAGGCAGCTCCTAAGTGGCAGGCCCACTACTATAAAGTCCTCCCCTGTCTCATCTTACCTTCTCTATCACTCCTCCCAGCAGTGGCCTTTACAACTAGGACAATATTCAGTCTTCCACCTCCACCCCAAAATATGCAGACATGCGTAGTGGTGATCCTCCTTACTACCATAAAAAATTCTTAATTATAGCTCTGCTAATTCATAGTCCCTAGCTTCTACCTGCTAGGCCAAGGCTAAATCTCCGTAGAAATTATTTTACTCTATAGAACTATGATCCTTTTCTTTGGAGACTCGGTTTTCCCACCTTGATTTCTGGTCAGAAATGCTATTTACTCAATCACTTACTCTTGCTAGTTTGCCTTATGCTCCTCTGGGCCTTGGCCCTTTGAATCCTTTAGTCATTGTCCCACTTCTCACAGGCTGTTCCTCTCATTCCTCCACTCTGAATGAGCACATCCTAGATTTTGTCTATCCCTATCTCTTCATGGTTTGTTGTTTGTTGTTGTTTTTAGTTTGATCCTTTTCTGAAAAGCCATCTGAATTCTTTTAAATCTCTTCCTATAATCATCTTGCCCTGGAAAAGTTATATTGTTTTCTCTTAAACTGTTAAATACCTCTGTTTACATTTGAACATTTAATCCTACTTCTCTAATCACTCCATCATAGAAGATGATATTAAAAAGTGTAAAAGTAGTTTAGTCTACCTATAAGTTTATCACTAACTTAGCACATCAGGGACCAGTAATTTTATCTATTTCAGCTGTATGAGTAATTTCTCCATGTCCAGTTAATGAACAAATCCTTTTTTGTTTGTGTATTATATGATTAAATATTAACCAGATTATTGTGGCCAGTGCTTACAAATTCACCAACTCTGTCAACATTAGCTGAATTTTAACTTTACCCATGCATGAAACATGAACCGATTTTGCATTTTTTTCTGTGATGTAACTGTCACTAACCTCTCAGTGATTTACAGGGCAAAGGGCACAGTAGTAGCATTTCTAAGAAAGGATAGGGAAATCTAAGGTTAGACTAAGCATCCTTTTCATATTCACCCCTTGACTAATTGTTAGCTAAGATTATAATTAACACTTATCCAATGAGTAGAAATGTCCTGGTACAAAAACAAACAAACAAAAACCAGGAAGCAGGCATGTATGTTCTTGAGGAATGGCTTTATTTTAATTTTGGAAAACTTAACTCTTTGTGAAAACTCTAGTGCACCTCATACCTCCTTTGGTTTTGTTCATTATCACCTCCAGGTGAAACCAGATGTGGGGTAAGATAGATATTTATTACAAACCACAATAATTGATTATAAAGGTAAAACCAATAGTGGCTCTAGGTAGGGTAATTATTTCTTTTTCTCTTGGTAGAGGTGAAATTTTAATGTTTCCCAAATATGTCATACAACTTTCCCTGTCACCAAGGAAGCTGCATCTTAAGACTCCTTACATTTTAACAAACCACAGAATGTGTCAGCAAATCAATTCAAGAAATGTGTATTAAGCACCTACTATGTGTAAGGCACTATGCAGAATCTGTTTCAAAGAACCTGTGCTGTCCAACATTACCAAGAAAATTTTACTCATTCCTTGCCATTGTCATTCACACATCTCTCACTGCAAAAGGTTAGAATGATGACTTGAACAGAATCCGACTTGCTATCACTATGGGAAGCAGGAGCTACTGAGTGAGTGGGCATTAAGCATAATTTAAAATAAAACAAACCTTTTTAATAAGCCATTGCAGCAACTTTATTTGTCTAGAGTTTTCTTGTGTGCCTAATGTTTTGTCACCTCTTTGAAATAACAGACCACCCCACTTATTCCATACCAGCTTTGACAGGCATTCATCTAACAGCTCATCTTCAGTGTTGGTAATATGGATGTTTGGTTGTGAGATGGCTTCTGTTACTTGTCTAGCTATACCACAGTCTCTACTTTTCTAAGTCCCAATACAATTTGCTCCAGCTAGCCCTCCAAATACTACTTAACTATCATGAACCTCAAAAATAAGTCTTCAAGAGAATATAGTAAAGAATACAAAATTTTTATTCCTTGTTACTTTTTGAGAAAGAATCCTTATAATCATTATAGGCTATTTTCATTTTTAAAACTTAGTGTTAGAATTTCAAATATTCTAACCTACATTTCTCTGAAGGCTTTTGTTAATGTGAAAGAAAAGACCTTGATCTTAGAGCATTGTGTATATCTCATTATTCAGTGTGCATTTTATAATACATTGGTTTTGTTCCAGTTATATGAGTGGCTCAACCCCCCTGTTAAAACCACAGATCTCTGTGTCATACCTGGGATATGTGACAACTCTGGGTTAGAACCTTAGTACTCTTCCAGGGTAGCTTAGGAGAATCTTGTAGTCAAAAGGTTCCAGCTCCTTTTAGCAATGCCCAAAGTAGTTGTCTTCTTGCCAGTGTGATAGCTCAAGATTCAGCATGTGTGACACTGGTGATCCATTTAATTGGTATATTGGTATTAACAAACACATAATGGCAGAAAGCACAATTTCATTACAACTTTGGCACACTGGTATTGAAAGGAAGAAAGGAGCACAGATGGCTGAAAACAGCCATAAAATATTCCATTACATGTCTACAAAAATCATTAGACAGCAGTTAAAGAGATGTTATTAATGTATCAGATTCACTTGGGGAGTCATGTTTCTCTAATGTGCATTAAAACAATGATACTTCTGATATTTTTAATGGAGCCATTGCCAAATAAAAAAACATGTCTTTCTATGCAATTAGAAAATAGATTTATCAGCAGTAAAGAAGATGTCATTGAGTTTTATGTCTCTAAACTGGATAGATTATTTTAGTTGTTTTCATCTTCCAACCCCAAGGGATAAAATATCACAATTACTAGTAGTCCCTGCCAACATATATAGCATAGATGTACTAGTACTTTGGGGTTGGTTTTAATTTCACTTTTGTCTTGAAAACCTAATAAAATCCTGAATAAACCATGCCCATCAACTAATTTGTGAAATCATTCTACTAAGTGATTGTGCAATCTGAATAAATCCAAAGTTTCGGTAGTTTTGACTGATCTCTGAGGAAGCAAGATTTCCTGTAATAGACACTGTAGGTTGTGTTTGTATCATGACCTGTATGATAATGAAGTGGCTGGACGAGGTGACTGCTAACTTCCCACCCAGCCCTGGGTCCTTTGATCTTAGAATGATGATAGGAAATCAGGTAAACTATTTGGTCTGGATCTCTTAGTTATGCTCTTCCTTGGTCGGCTCATCCCAGCTTGGTAAGTCCAGAACTTTAATGGTCATCCCTCTAGGAAGGATTGGTCCTCAGGAAAATAGGCTCAGTGCTAGACACCAATATTTTCTTCACTTAGGGACTTTTCCTTAGGAAACTAAAACTAATATTGAACGGTTGCTCAGCTAATGTAGAATCAAAACAAATGAATTCTTTTCTTTTTCTTTTTTCTTTTTTCTTTTTTTTTTGCGGGGCAATGGGGGTTAAGTGACTTGCCCAGGGTCACACAGCTAGTAAGTGTCAAGTGTCTGAGGCTGGATTTGAACTCAGGTACTCCTGAATCCAGGGCCGGTGCTTTATCCACTGCGCCACCTAGCCGCCCCAACAAAGGAATTCTTAAGGAATATTTTTTAAGAATAAGAATAAACATTTTTATATTAATCTTTATTCAATTGACAAGTGTTTATTTTCTCCCCCTTCCACCTGCACTCTCCCCCAGCTACTTAAAAAAATTATAACAGATTCCCACATTGACTGTGTCAAAAAGTGTATGTCTCATTCTGCACATTGAGTCTCACTACTCCATCAGGAGGTAGGTAGCATTCCTTCATCACTCTGAAATCATTAGTTGATCATTGTGTTTTATGACAATTCTTAAGTCTTTCAAGTTGTATGGTTTTTTTAAGAATATTTTGATTGAGCTCTGGGAGCCTGGTAAATCAGCTTTCTCCACTGTAATGATGATTATCTGTCAAGCACATTTAAATATTGGTATTTTGTTCTGAGCACTGTTTGCACTGGACAGCCCTAAAGACTCCCTGGTCTTTTTTTCTGAGTATATAACTGTATTTTTTCTGAACTCCATGGCAGCAAATATCCTTTTTATTTATGCTTATTACATCCCCCTATTTCAACACACATTTATACTAAGTTATAATATGTAGGTTTATAGGAGATGTTATCTATTGATTATGTTTGAAACAGGTTACTTAGGGATGGCACCAAAGGAAACAACATCATCTCATCAATAATGTGTCTCACAAAATCGAGCTCTCTCCTTTCATTGGAAAGGTGGGAGACTCTAGGTGTAGAATATTGCAGATGTGGTCAGCTGCATTTGATGTGTCATTTTTTCTTAATGAACTATATTCTTAAATCTTTCTTGCAAAGGAAGATTTATTTGCATGATAAGAATGTATTGAGGGGGCAGCTAGGTGGCACAGTGGATAAAGCCCCGGCCCTTGATTCAGGAGGACCTGAGTTCAGACCTCAGACACTTGATTCAGGAGGACCTCAGACACTTGATGCTTACTAGCTGTGTGACCCTGGACAAATCACTTAACCCTCATTGCCCTGCAAAAAAAAAAAAAAAAGACTTGACATAAAACCAAAAGCTATCAATACAACAACTAAAAGAAACTCTTAAAAAAGCAGTTATGTATCTCATTGTTTACATTTATAAGATGAATTTGTTCAGGAAAGGTTTCCTATCCACCTCCCATCCCACCCATAGTGTAGGGATTCTTAATGATGTCCATCAGATGGTGCCATAGCATTGTGGAACAAGGAAAAGGGCCCTGGCTTAAGAGTCAAAGGACCTTTTATTCTTTTGGTAAACATTTATTAAACACCTACTGTGTGCTAGGCATTGTGCTAAATGCTAGGGGTACAAAAAGAGGCAAAAGACAGCCCCTGCCCTCAGGGAGCTTTCAATCAAATGGGTTAAAATCCCACCTCTATTGCTTAACAGCTATGTGACCTAAGAAAAAATCACTTAACCACCCAGGCCTCAGTTTCCTATCTGTAAAATGAGGGCATTGGACTAGCTGATCTCTGAAGTGCCCTCTGCTGTGTGATCTGTGTATCATCTTATGTAGTCTTCTGTCTGATGTCTGCAAACTATAACACTGTAAATAAATGCTTTTCTTGACTTCTTTGGTATGTCCATACTATATTTGTGACTTTGGTTGTTGCTTCCCCTCTTAGTTTCCTTATCTACAAAATGAGGTGATTGAATTAGATGATGTCTAAGATCTAAGTCCTATACATGACTTTGGTTCCTTTTGCTATAGTATTGGGTTTGGATTACCTAGAAGTGGGTTTTTTTCCCTTTCCCAATTCTCTCCATGAAATCTAAAAATAGTAATGATTCTATCATTAGATGATAAGAAACTAATTTTATTTCTCAGGGTCTCAATTTCCTCATCCATAAAATGATTAGACTAGATGATCTCAAAGGTTTTTTCTATGTCTGGTGTTATGTTCTAGTTTTTTAAACTTGCTAACATAAATAACATGTGTCTGTATTATATATCAGCAAGTTAAAATTTGTTATACGTAACATCATATATAACATATGGTTGCTAATGTGTAATGCTGACATAGAATGTTATATAGGTATACAATTACCTAGTATGTCTAAAATAAAAGAAGGGGGAAAAAGTCTAACCCACTGATAAGAATTGGGGAGGAAAAAAAAAACCACCCAAGCACCACATTTCAGTACATGAAAGAGGTAGTCACAAAGACAATACCTATTTTATCACTTTGATGTTTTCTAAAATATTCACAGAACTATTTAATAAGCATCATCACAATAATATGAAGCTGCATATTGAATTTATTCTTTAAGCTCTGAAGAGTTTATAACTTGTTGATTCTTCTTTTATTTATTACAACTCCCCATGGTTTCCTCTTCTTTTCTTTATTCATTTTTGTGTGGTGTTGGCATATCTTCCCAGCCTAGGGAGCATTAGGCCTAAAGGGGTCTTGGACAGCATGTTTGTCCAGTGGCCTACTTCTGAAGAGAAGGAAACAAGAGCCTGGAGAGACCGTGACTCATCCAAGTCACACAGAAGAATCTGGGCAGCTCTCGGATGGAAGTAATTGGGTGGATGGAAGACAAAAACACAAAACCCTGTGTGTCTCTTTTTCCCTCAAGGAACATACGATGTCAACACCTCAATAAATTTGTAGCAGGGTTTTAAACTTGTTGGGGCACTACCAAGCAAAGAGCTGAATGGCTAGTGGAAAATTGAGTGGGGTTCTACAGTGCTCCCCTATATCACCACAGACCCATTTCCCCTAAGGTTATTCCAGCTGCAAGGCTAGAGAAAATAAATTTCATATCACTTTATCCTCCTACCCCTCTTCCCTCAAGGAAAGCCAGATCAACTTTCTCTACCTTGGGTTTGGGAAGAAGAATACAGTTTTCAGGAATATTTCCAAGGGAAACCAAATATTTCTTGTCTCCTGTCTTATCGTAAATACAATTTAAGTCTCTAAAATTTTATAGCATAGGCATTTTACCATGGTTACTCCATTCCTTTTTGTCTTCTATAGGGTGGCCTATTCAAAGTCATGTTGTACTAAGCATGGTGTGTTTCTAATGGGCCACATGCATATGATCTCTCATAGGTGTCCAGGCATTTCTGTTCAAGCCTTTAGTTATTCCTCTCATTCATCCTCTTCCTCTGTGTTTCAATTTTGGCCCCTCTGACCTCCCTGCTATTGTCTAGCCTATTCATCTGAATTCCAAAATGATCAAATCATTTCTGTGCCTTTTATGTAAGCACTAAGTATGGTGTTGAGGCCAGAAGATAGCAAAGAGCATGGTAGGTTTTAACTAAGGCCCTTCTCTGTCACCTTTTCGTTGCATTTTTACACAACAGAATGATTTTAACTAGTGCCTGATTTCTTCCAGCTGTGCACATCCTTTCACAACACACCCACCAGCAAAAGACAGAGAATGATTACAAACAGAAAGGAAAATGAATTGGCTATCAGAAATGCTGGTTCCCCTCTCAAGATGACTATAAGCTTCAATATATCACTTTCAGAATATTTTTAGCCAGAGTGATTCTATATGTCTCCAACTTGACTATTTGGGGCGTTTTGTGTAGTTGACTTTTGAGTATTGTTTTTAGAGTAATAAGATGATAGATGCTTTTATCTGGTCTTTTTTTAATCCATAAAAATAATTTTTGATCAGAAATATTGGGGGGGGGTGTTCATGCCACTTCCAAAAATAAAAGGTACAGTATTTTTCTAGAAATGGTTTTCTTCTGAGAACATGTATCCATGCCCAGCCAATAGTGGCCCTTCTAAGCAGGTGCCTTTTAAATAAAAATCTTATCAGGTGGCTCAGTGGATAAAGCACCAGCCCTGGATTCAGGAGGACCTGAGTTCAAATCTGGACTCAGACACTTGACACTTACTAGCTGTGTGACCCTGGGCAAGTCACTTAATCCCCATTGCCCTGCCCCCCCCCCCCAAAAAAAGCTTATCAATTAAAAAAAAAGAAGAAGTTTGACTACGTAATTTGTGACTGAAATGTTCCTAACCAGTGTGGCAAATCATTCCAGAAAGTAAAGGTAAATCGTATCCTTTGACTCAAAGTATGTAAAGCATTCATTCAGTGAATCTTTATGGTGGACCTCTCTGCCCATCACTGTGAGAGGCCACATGATCCCTGCCCCAGATAACATCATAGTCTAGTGAAGAAGAAATGATTTAGAGGACAAATAAAAATACCATTTCTTAGGAAAATGCAGGCTGGTATGCTGTGGGCTTTTGACGTGAGTATTAGACTGATCATGGTGATGTAGAGTTAACCTGAAAAGGATTAATGAAAGCTGGACCTAGAGGCAGATATAAAATTCAAGTTAGTCCATAGGAAAGGTCAGAGAAGAATATCCCATGTAGGCAGAAGGAGGTACATGAGTAAAGATAATGGTGGTACAGCTGGAGAGACAAGTTTATAGGCTCATGGTCCTAACTGACCTAAAGGCCAGTTAGTCCAACTCTCTCATTTGATGGATGAGGAAACTAAGACTCAAGAGGTGGAATGACTTGCCCAAGATCACATAGGTAGTAACCATCAAATCCCCCACAGGTGAAAGTTGAAAATAGGTCCTTTTGATTCTAGAATCATTGCTCTTTCCACACTCCCATAGAGTTCTTCAGAGCTTGTAATACTGCTATGAAGATTCTAGATTTGCGTTTATAGGCAGTAGGGAGCCATTGTAAGTACTTATATAGGAAGAAGCAGGATGAAAGCCACATCTAAAGAAGATGAATTTTAGCAACAATAAAGAAATACTGGTGCTGATATATGTTGTGGAAAGAAAAATGTCATCCTTGTTTTTGCATTTAGCTATCCATAGTACTGCTGTACCAACACAGGAGAATACAGATTTACCAAACAGGTGACAGGAGCAGTAATTATTTGTTTTACCAAAGGTGTCACTACACAATTCCTTTAAGTAAAAAGCTCTCCTAGCACAAATAAAGACATTTTTACATATACATCCTTTTTTTGTAAATTCAATATGTATTTCAGCCCTCCAGTGGATCTGGGAGTTCATCATTAGGGATACATCTTTCACCAATGGGCAGCAGATCAAGTGCCTGTATCAGACTCAGTAAGATCTCCATTCAAATCCTATCCTTGACATGAGCTGGGTGACCATGGGCAAGTGACTTAACTCCTACGAGCCTGGGTTTTCTCATCCGGAAAATAAGGATAATAAAACCTGTTGTACTTAACTCAAAGGGCTATTGTGAAGTTTAATTGAGAAAGAATACATATAAAGCACTTTAAAAATTTTTAAACATATACAGCATCAAAAAAAACACAACCATATACAGCATCAGCATTACTATCATTATTCGGACTCTCTCATCTTATGTAACTTGTCTTTTTCTTCCCATGAATCCTCCATTGGAGGATTCCATTGGATCCATCCAATATTATCTCTTCTGTACTTGTTGATATTGAGTGGATGCTGGCTTTCTCCCGCCCTTGTGGTTGCTGTCACGGATCCCAGCCCAACCTTGGCATCAGCTTGCATAAAAGAGAAGTGCATGGTACTATTTGAGCAGATGGATTCTCTAGAACATAGCCAGATACCATCCTTGAGAACCTGACCCTTTAGGAATACTACATAGAGACCTAACTGTAAATCGACAGCTGTTTTGGAAATGATTCTTATATCAGTAGAGTCATTTCCTTCTTGTCTATTAATATATAATCAGTTTAATATTATATGTTATTTGATGCTCCCCATGTCTAGCCCCTCCTGACTCATGGTTGAAGAGAGTATTAATGCTTAAAAAAAAAACCAAACAAACACCAAAAAAAACCCTTGAGGCTGTTACATAGTTTGTAGTCTTACAAACTTCTTTATTTCTTACTTAAGCCATATTTTCTAATATTTTTCAGTGTTCCCTTACTCAACCTTTGCATTAAATTCACTAAGAATTAAGTTCACATTGATTTAATTTGTAGGCCTTACTGAATTCTTCATAGAATTTCTATACTTCTTCCCCTACAACAGATGTTGGTATAAAAATCGTAGTTACCTTCATGGTGGTCTTTTCATAATTACTCGTCATGAGCGCTTCAGTGTAACATTGTCAAGCAGCCCATGAAAAATGCTGGTTTTGTTGCACAATAAAACCCACTCCATAAACACCTTCATTTGTTTCCCCAAAGACAACCTGTGAGCCATCCTTCATTTAACTGCACCTTCCTTTTGTCTTCTAGTTTCATTTGTAGCAAGAATGCAAAGATTGATAAATTCATTCCCTCCACTAATCTGTTCTCTTGTTGGTCATTGAACAAAATTCTTGCACATTTAGATTGCCAATAGTTAACTTACTGTTTGTAGATGGTTCAAAAAAACGAAATAATTCTTAGCATCCTCTGCTCTGTTTCTTTCACTTGAACACTGTCCGTCCAGAAGCAGGAGGCTGTACCGTATTGAGGGACATTTTGTACTTTCCTTTTGATACATGGGGTGCTATGGCCAAAGATTTCATCACCGAATGACCAGCCTTATGGTGATAAACATCTCTATACTCACTTAGCAAGATCAGTCTTTGGAAAAACAAGCAGTTTCCTACCAGAACTGTGTACTTAGAATCGTTCCAGCTATATTAGAACCTTCTAGAACTTGGGCTTTCACTGGCAACAGTCTCAGAGAGAGGGAGACTTTGTGGAGGAAATTCAGTCACATATCCCTTTGTCATCGAATATTAGAGTTTTTTTTAAAAGGTCCTAGAAATCATTTTGTCCAACCCCCTTATTTTACATTTGAGGAATTGAGATCCAGAGAAGAGAAAGGATTTGTCTAAGATCCTATAGATAATAGCAGAGCTGAGATTAGAACCCAGGGCTACCAACTCCCAGAGTGTTCTTTATACTACCCCATTGATGATATCTGTCAAATAATGATACTAGCATTTATGTAGTGCTTTAAAGTTTGCAAAGCACCTCACAATATTAACCCAACTTGATCCTCACAACAATCCTCCAAGGTAGGTGCTGTTATCATTCCCATTTTACATATGAGGACACTGAGGCAAAGAGCCTTGCTCAGGTCTACATAAGTTAAACACAGTCACATAGGTAGTGTCTGAGGCAGGATTTGAAACTCATGTCTTTCTGACTCCAAGTGTAGTGCTGTGTCCACTTATACCACTTAGTTACTTTAAATAAAGCAAGGTCTGTTTGATTATATTATAAAAGTACTTGATGATATAAATATAAATCAGGTTTTTATAGTTTCAGGGTCATCATTAAGTGTGTGAGAAGCAATATAGCAGAGTGGACAGAGTGCTAGATTTGTGATCAAGATCCACATTTACTACTGACCTCCCTAGCTTCCTTTACATCCCAACTAAAATCCCACCTTCTACAGGAAACCTTCTCTCTTTTAATAATTTTCTATTCATCCTGTATATAACTTGCTTTCTATATATTTGTTTGCTTATTGTCTCCCTATTAGATTGTAAGCTTCTTGAAGGCAGGGAGTGTCTTCTCCTTTTTGCATCCCTAGCACTTAACACAGTACCTGGTACATATTAGGCGCTTAATAAATGTTTTATTGAATTGGATTTAGTCTAACACGGACAAGTTCACTTCTCTCAGCCTCCATTTTCTAATATGTAAAATGGAGACAATAATACTCATATTGCTTATCTCACAGGGTGGCTGTGTAATGTGGGCTGCAGTTATTGGTAGAATCTTACTTGTTCTCTAGATTCTGCTTTAGAAAAACCAACTTGATCACAGTATAGTACAGCAGAAAGGAGATAGTCCTTAAGTCAGGGTTCAAATCCCAGGTCAGCTGCTTACTGGCTGTGTGACTATGGACGGATGATGTTAAGTTTTCTGAGGCATTTCCAGTCTATAAAATTAGAATAATAATGAAATTCACCTCTCACAGTTGTTGTGAGGATCAAAGGAGGCAATATGTCTAAACATCTAGCAAACTTTAAAGCCATATATAAATGTCAACAATTATTTTTACCATCTCAAGTGTCCTTATTCCCTATGGAGTTCTGTTTTTGTTTTTTCCAAACAGGCCCCACTTTTCCCTATCTTGGATTTCATGGACCTCCTCTTCTGACAGTAGCCTAAAAAGGCCTGTATTTCACTTCTTATCACCTTAAACCTCTAGTGGGCCAATTGCCACCCAACCTTCAAAAAACCTAAAGGACTCAGGCAACATTTTGCCACAGTGGTACACTACTGCCATCTAATGGTGAAAGGGCAAGATTTTTTGCCAGCCTTCTAATCCAGGTTGTTCAAAATATCAAAATGAACCACCTTTCCATCATTGTTTTCTCACACAATTTCCCAAAACAAGACTTGAAGAAAAATTTAAATTGCTATTACCTGCTTCTTTTAAGATGAAGAATTCACAGTCACCCAGTCAAGCAAGAGGATCACAATTTGGAAGAGTTTGGGTCTTATTGCAGGATAAACTCAAACTGAAAAAAAATCACTTTAAAACAGCCTATTTGTATTTAAAAATAAAAACCAAGTGTTTGGACAAAATATATAATAATGCTTCTTTTTTAAAAATTAACTAAATATTTTTCCCATGTACCACTTTAAATCATTTTATGATTATCTCATGAAGATTTCTGTGTACATCAAAATGAATCCTTTAAATATTTAATATGATTTGAAGATTTTAAAAAGTTTACTATGAGAAACTTAAGCACTAATATTAGTGTGGACTGGGTAGCAATGGGTAGCCTAAATTAATCCTTAAAAATTATATTTGTCTTTGGTTTTTACTGTCTAGAAAAGCCAAGGAAAACAGAAACAGAACAAGATATATTTTTGCTAGATCTCAGCAAATTATTGCTATTTCTAGTATGTTAGGATTTTTGTTCTCAATTGCAACAGGTTTTTAGTATTTTCTGTTTGTTTGTTTTGGTGGGGCAACGGGGGTTAAGTGACTTGCCCAGAGTCACACATCTAGTAAGTGTCAAGTTCTGAGGTCAGATTTGAACTCAGGTACTCCTGAATCCAGGGCCGGTGCTCTATCCACTGCACCACCTAGCTGCCCTGGTTTTTAGTATTATTCTAGAGAGTGGAATTATAATTCTTTTTTTCTGGTGTTTTGTTGTTGTTGTTGTTGTTTTGCCAGTTTGGGTTAAGTGACTTGCCCAAGGTCACAGAGCTAGTAAATGTCAGGTATCCGAGGTCAAATTTGAATTTGGGTCTCCCGGATTCTAGGGCTGGTGCTCTATCCACTGCACCACCTAGCTGCCCCTTAATTCTTTAAATACATACACAGAAACATAATTAGGCATCTAGCATTCAATTTCACGGTCTTGTTGAACAACCTCAACTTTCCTCATTTTGCCTAGTTCCTTTAAGGTGGTTGTAGAAATTTTGCTCTCAGTTTTGACCAGCATTTTCTCAGAAAGACTAAAAGGAAATGAATTCAAATCTATCATATATTTATTAGAAAATTATGGTACAATATCTAGAAATAGAGTCTCCTGTAATGTGTCAGCTGATTATTTTCCCATTCTTGCAAAATGAAAGAAAAACGGATTAAGAAATCCAGACAGTAACACACCTTATCTAATAATAGAAGTCCCCAAAGATGACAAAATGAAATAGAGCCTGTATTTCCCTCAAAGGGTATGTTAAAGGAACTATATCCTCTTCAGTTGCCCCTCTCCGTCCCTCCCCTCACTCTTTTTCTTGAACACTCTCTCTCCCTCCCTCCTTCCCTCTCCCTCTCCACCTCAAATAAAATATCTGCCAATGAAGCAGATTCTTTGGATGCTGGAGGGATTATAGAGTGATCGTTTTTTACAGAAAATTAAGACATTAGATTATTGAAACTGCTCCCAGTTTCACTAATGGACAGAGCTATTTTTCTATTTATAAAATGAAGGAAACACATTGTGGTAATGTGTTTCAAGAGTCTCTGTTGAAAGGGACTAAGATCTCAAACAGAATCTCTGCCCACATTTTTTGATTAATGTGTTCATATTTGCAAACAAATTTTCTTGGCCTGAATATAAAATTATCTCATAGAGCTATTTTTTAAGGATTCCCCTTTCAAATTACATGAAAAGTGCCCCTGAGAGTTATAGTGCTCACTACTGATTTGCAGTTTAAAATCTCAGAATTTATTATCGTTCTTTATTGTTGATGAGGAACCATTAAATGTGTTATATAAATAACTCTTCTAACCAGTTATTATTCTAATATATTCATACTTCCCATCCTGGACCTGCAGTCAAAAAGTTTTCTGTGTTTGGGTTACATTCTCTATGTATTTGAATATTGCATTGTTTTGTTTGGGTATGTTGATTATAGTTCCTTAAAATTCATGGAGAGGTTCTATGGAACCTCAAATTGTGAATATAATAGGAAATGGTGCTATTGTTCTTTTAAAAACCCTCTTGTTGTTGTGTTGTTGTTCAGCGATTTTTTTTTCAGTGGTGTCCCAACTCTTGTAACTCCATTTGGGGGTTTTCTTGGAAAGAATTACTTTTTCCAGCTCACTTACAGATGAGAAACAGGCAGTGTTAAGTGACTTGTCCCAGGGTCACATAGCCACTAAGTATCTGAGGCCAAATTTGACTCCAGGACCCAGGACTCTAGAGATTCCCCTCTCTCTTGTAACTATTTGTGTCATTGCCCTATAAAAGTGAATGGGTGAGAGGCAGCTAGGTGGTTCAGTGGATAAAGCACTCAGCCTTGGAGTCAGGAGTACCTGAGTTTCAAATCCGGCCTCAGACACTTAACACTAGCGTGTGACCCTGGGCAAGTCACTTAACCCTCATTGCCCTGCTTAAACAAAAAAAAGTGAATGGGGTGAATAGTTATGTCTCAATTGAAAGAGCCATTGCAATAGAAAAATGCTAAATGGTTTAGCATTCATCTTCTCCCTACTTCTTTATTCCCCTTCCACTATGAAGAATTCTATGACTTCAGGACAAAGATGTCAATACAATAAATGCATAAAGCTTAGTAAGCTTCCTTTGATGGATAAGATGTGCTAATAGTTTTGTTTTTTTAGTTTTAATTTTTAAAATTCTGTGATTAACCAGAAATATTCCAGTGAAAAACTTTCCCAAAATTTTATCAGTATTATTAACTACTTTTTGTAAATCACTCTCTTCAGTGATTAAAATTATGTCTACTTTACATTCCAATAACAAATATTTTAATATATGGAATATTTTAACATTCTGTACTATGTTGCTGTAATTGACTTCCACTTAAGTATACAGCACTAAAAGCACTCTAGAGTTCTCTAGTAATCTCTTGTGGACTGAAACTGGCTTAGAATGAGGGGGGAACGTTCTATAGAACAGCTCAAAGCATCATAGAGGGTGGGAATTGGACCTGTGATTTCATTTGTCTACACGTCACTGGATGAGGAAAGTCCCTCTACTAATACCTTTCTCCTGTAACTGTAGAATAGTAGGTGGTTCTATTGCTCCCTGAGGAGCTTGGATGACTTTACTCAGAGTCATACAACACACACAACACATCTGTTTCAAAGGAAGAACTTGAACTCAAGTCTTCCCTGACTTCAGGCCCTGCTTTCTTTTGTTGTTGTTGTTGTTTTGTTTGTTTTATTTTTTGTTTTTTTGGCAGGGCAAGTGGGGGTTAAGTGACTTGCCCAGGTCCACAGCTAGTAAGTTTCAAGTGTCTGAGGCTGGATTTGAACTCGGGTACTACTGAATCCAGGGGCCGGTGCTTTATCCACTGTGCCACCTATCCGCCCCCTAGGCCCTGCTTTCTATGCCCACACTATGCTGTCTCTGTAAATAGCAATTCGATACCCAAGATTAAAAAAAAAAAATAGTAAGATAACAATTTGGGCTCTTGATGAAATTGTGACTTCTGAGCTAGATGGACATCTTTGGATTCTGAAAGAATTGCCAGATGCGCTAAGTTGAGTGATATTTCAAAGATTTGGGGAAAATGGGGAAAGGTACCATATGAATGGAGAATGAACACATTGTAAAAAAGGGAAGAGCACAGAGTCTGCAGACTTAAGGCCAATGAACTTAGATTTGATTCTTGGAGAGATTTTCTAAAAGACTCATAAACAGATGGATAATGAAACTCTAGAAAAGGAACAGATAATTTCAGAGAGCCATCCTGGTTGGTACCATACTAGCTGTATTTACTTTTATGATGGAGTTACTGAACTAATCAGTCAGGGAATACCACATATAGAGTTTGCCTAGATTTTAGCATTTGATAAATATCTCTTGTGAAGAAGATGGACAGATTCACTAGTTAGATGCCTGAACTCAGTCACTCATCACTAAATATTTCTTGGGGGCAGCTGGCACAATGGCTGAGTCAGCAAGACTTTTCTTCCTGAGGTTCAAATCTGTCCGGGGAGGGGTGGGGGGAGCTAGATGGCACAGGTGATAAAGCACCAGTGCTGGATTCGGGAGGACCTGAGTTCAAATCTGCCTCAGACACTTGTCACTTACTAGCTGTATGACCTGGGCAAGTTACTTAACCCTGTTCGCCTTGGTTTCCTCAACTATAAAATGAGTTGGAGAATGAAATGGTAAACCACTCCAGTTTCTTTGGCAAGAAAACCCCAAATGAGGTCACAGAGCATCTGAAAAGACTGAATAACAACAAACATTTATTAAGCACCTACTATGTGCCAGGCTCTGTGGTTAAGTGCTAGCAGTACAAGGAAGGCCAGAAGACAGCCTCTTCCTCTCAAGAACCTCGCAATCTAATGAGAAAAGACAGTACGTTAAAAAGAAGCTGAAAAGAAGGGGGATGAAGAAAGTTTACCCCTGGCAGGGGAATGATGAAGTCCTAAGGAGAGCAGCCATATGGGAAATGAAGAGGTGGCTGCCCTGGGCACCCTCCTTAAATAGATGGTCGAGGAGAAGGGTCTCTACTTGAAAAGGACAGGGTACTGAGGAGGTTTGACTTTCAGCGTTGATGTGATTTTGCAGTATGATGAGTTTTGGGAGAAGCATGAAAATTCCAGAGAACTGCATCAAGGTAGAAAATGATGAGAACAATGTTAGCTTAGGATGAGGTCTCCAGTGCAATGTCCTATTGCTACTTAATTTTTCTTATCAGTGACTTAGTAAGTGGTATAGATGGTACAGTCATCAAATTTGTAAATAATAACAAAGTTGAAAAGGCCAGGTAACAAAAAATGGATGACCCATCTAGCTTGTTGACAAAGCTACAAGCATTGGGCTCAAGACATAATTCAACAAGAGTAAATGTAAAAGGTTTGCCACTGGATTAAAAAAAAAATTAGCTTCACAAGTACAGCATGAACGTGGCATAGTTAGATAGGCAGTTTGTCTAGAAAAAAGGACTCTGGGGATTTAGTGGACTGAAAACTCAATAAGAGTCAGCAGTCTGATAGTGCAGCTAAAAATGGTTAATGAGAAGACTTCCAGGAATAACAACTCGTATTCTGCCCTGGTCAGACCAATTTGGAGTATTTTGTTTAGTTAATGCCACGGTTCAGAAAAAAACATTGATACTTTAGAAAAAAAAAAGTATAAAGACGGAGTACAGCCAAGATGGAGAAGGATCTTCAGTCTATGTCTTATAAGTAGCATTAGAAGGAAAATGTGGGGCAGCTGGGTGGCACAGTGGATGGAGCACCGCCCGGGAGTCAGGAGTACCTGAGTTCAAATCTGGCCTCAGACACTTGACACTTACTTAGCTGTGTGACCCTGGGCAAGTCACTTAACCCCAATTGCCTCACTAAAAAAATTAAAAAAAAAAAAAAAGAAGGAAATGGGGATGTTCATTGTGGAAAAGAGATGACTCAGTTGTTGAAGTGTTGTCTTGTGGAAGACAGATTGAACATGCTGTTTGACACCAGAGGGCAGAACCAGCACTAATTGAGGAAGCTGAAGAGCTGTCTATTCAGGCTTACTTAGTGTCAAGAAAAGAACTTCCTAACAATTGAATTGGTAGAAAAGTAGGATAAGCTGCCTCGCCATGAGAGAGACTGAATTCCTTCTTGGAGGTATTCAAGTCAGAGGCTGGATAACTACTTGTTGGGTGTGTTATAGTAGGGATTCATTTTTTGTTAGAGATTGGAGTAGACAGACCCTGAGATCCCTTCCTATGCTCAAATCCTATGATTTGATGAAAAGTACAAAGCATAGTTAGTGGGATAGTAAGTAAATAATTTTCCTTGGAATAAAGCAGTAAGGAAGTAATAGGCAGTTAGGAGAGAGAAGTTGGTTGGGGCTAGTAGAACTTTGACTATCAAGACTAAAGAATTTTATCCTATAGGCAGTGAAACACTCTTTGTTGTTTTTGTTGTTGTTGTTGTTGTTTTCTTGGTGAGGCAATTGGGTTAAGTGACTTGTCCCAGGGTCACACAGCTAGTAATTGTTAAGTGTCTGAGGCTGGATTTGAACTCAGGTCCTCCTGACTCCAGGGCTCTATCCACTACGCCACCTAGCTGCCCCAGTGAGACACTCTTAAAAGGTTTTGAATTTGGAGTTGTGAGGAAAGCAGAACATAAAGCATTATGCAAAAATAAGGAAATAAATTGGGAAATTTACTAAAGCCAGAGTATGCAAAATTAATTAGAACAAGGAAAAAATAGATGTAGAAAGACCCTTTAGTAGGCTTTTCAAAAAGTCTAGGCTTAAGTTGATAAGACCTGGAATCAGGATCAGGCAAGTAGAAAGAGAGGTCTATTTTTTTTTAAGTGATGGAATTTGAATATGGAAGAGGCAGCATTGACTAGCAGCATGGGCAATTAGTGTTTCTTCCTAACCCCATGTCTTTAGATCTCTACTCTGCCTCACCTTCACTTTTCTCTGAGCCCTATACTATTCTGCATACTGTCAGGCCAAAAAGGAAGATATTTTAATCACTAGGAGATAATAAGGGTTGTTTTTTTTTTCTTTTTAAGAAAAAGGTTGCAGAGGGGAATTCCTTCCTGCCTTTTAAATAGGACAGGTTTTCTACATGGTTGCAGGAACTCAGTAGATTGTGAGATGGAAGTATGAGCATTTGGACTTGTTTTTCATAAAGAATGAATTTTATTATAATAGTTACAATTCAGAACAAGAATGCAGCATGCTTCATTGGAAGTATCACTGGATTTGGCATTGAAGGTTTGAATCTCAGCTCTACACTTATTCCCCTGGGTTGTTCTTAGGGAAGGTTTTTTGGTGTGGTTTTTTTTGTTGTTGTTTTTTTAGTCTCGGAGCTTCAGTTTCCCCATCTGTAAAATGTAGAGCTTGGATTTAAATGATCATTAGGAGGTCTCTTTGGGTGATAAATCTTTGATCCTATTGATCACAGATAAAGGTTCAATCTAAATATGTTTTCCATCAACAATGAGAGTGTGCCATGCCATATCTCATATCCTAGTGGTGTTTTGAACAATATGTGTTGCATCCTTAATTTTAATTCATTAGCTCTGTGAGTAAATCTTTCTCACTTTAGAATATTCTAATCTGGGGCAGCTAGGTGGCGCAGGGATAGAGCAATGGCCCTGGAGTCAGGAGTGCCTGAGTTCAAATCCGGCCTCAGACACTTAACACTTACTAGCCGTTGTGACCCTGGGCAAGTCACTTAACCCAACTGCCTCACTTAAAAAAAAAAAAAAAGAATATTCTAATCTACAACTGGGACCCTGACATTTAGTGATTGTCTAGACTTTTAGATGAAAGGATTTCACGGACTTTGGTCATGATTTAACATTTTTAAAGCGTTTAATTCAACAAACATTTATTAGAAAAATACCTATTGTTATCCATCTTTTTTTTTAATTCTCTGCAAAATTTTATGTGTTTATGAGCTAAATGAAATGCCTACTTTACAACAAGGAAACAGGCTTTTTCTAGGATTGTGCTACCAGTGATCATTCCATTAATAAACTATCATAAAAATAGAATTCTAATTGAGCAACTCACCATCAAGTTCCTTTCACATTCTTTGAAAGAGAATCCCAGTAAAGGGGGGGGTCTAAAAACCTAATGTGTCAGCAAACTTCAGCCATAATCGGCTGAATGGATTTATGCAGAGCCTTCTTTGCATTGATGGAGCTTAAATTATTGTCAAGGAAATGGGCATTTCACAAGAGAAGAGTTTATTACCAGATGCCTGCCAGGTTTATTGAAAAGTGTATATTCTCTCAATGACGTGTGAACTTGGGAAAGGAAAGAAAAGGGAAGAGAGCCGTACGGAAAACAGATACACAAAACCAGGTAGAAAGAGAAGTCATGAGCAGAGAGCCAAGCCGGTTCCAGTCGGCTGTTATGGGATACAGTCTGAGCAAGAGATGTCAGCATGTGGCCCACACTAAACAATCTGATCAATCAATAAACATTTATTAAATGCCTCCTTGTGCTAAGTACTGGGGACACAAAACAGGCAAAAGATAGTCCATGCCCTCAAGGAGCTTACATTCTAATGAGGGAGACAACATGCTGACCAGATATATATACAGGAGAAACACAACCTAATTAACAGAGAGAAGCCACTAGTATTGAGAGGTTAGGAAAGGCTTCCTGTAAAAGATGAGATGTTAGTTGGGAATTAAAGGAAGCCAGGGAAGTCCGTAGACAGTGATGAGGAGGAATAGCATTTCAGACATAGGGGACAGCCAAAAAGAGTACCCACAGGTGAGAAATGGAGTGTCTTGTTTGCAGAACACCTAGGAAACCTTCGTTACTGGATTGAAGGTAGGGAGTAAGGTGTAAGGAGACTGAAAGGTAGGGGGGGGCTAGGTTATAGAAGGGCTTTTGAATGCCAAACAGAGCATTTTGTAGTTGATCCTGGAGGTGATAGGAAGCCATTGGAGTTTATTGAGTAGGGGATTTAGGAAAATCATTTAGTGGCTGAGTGGATAATGGATTGGAGTGGGGAGAGACTTGTGGCAAGCCTATGCACCAGCAGGCTTTTGCAATAGTCCACTTAAATGGAGGATGGAAACCTAGGAGATAAACTTCTTAAGAAGGAAGCTTATAAGCCAAGAATCAGAGCTAAGATGAATCTAGTCTTCAAGGACTCCAGTAGATCTCTGTGTTGGACATCTGTCCATGCTGAGAGGAAACAGGAGTGATTGACAGTTTTCTTGCTCCTTGTACTGAAGAATAGTCAGGTGGTTCACTCTCCATTTACTAGTTCTGGGGTTTAGGAGTTAAAATCCTTTTTTTTCTATGGAGCTAGAGAATGGTTCTACAGGATTTCTCCTTTTTATTATAATGTATTAGGTCTTTATTGTATGTATTTGCTCTTTTGTGACTGTTAAGCATTACATATTTTACCATGATTTGTCAATAAAGAATATTGTATTGCTCAACAGCAACTTTTAAATTCTTTGTAAAAAGCCTTTGCTCTGACACTTATTAACCTCTTAACTATGAGAATGTCTCAACCTCTGTGAGCCTGAGTTATATACATATGTAAAGTGGGAATAATAATAACTTACACCACCTATGTCAAAGACATTATTAAGCAAGGGCTTTTTGTAAAGCTTAAAGTACTTCACTGATAGAAGCTTTTACTACAATATGACCAAATATTTTGATTATATTCTCTAACACATAACTTAACCAATATTTGATGACTTCAGTACAAAGGTGGGAAAAGGTGAGGATGTCCCCCCATATTTGAGAAAATATAATTTAGGAGAAAGAAATGAAAGAGGCCCAGAGACTTGTAGATCAATGGTATCAATCTCAAATAAAAATGGCTCCCCCTACAGACTGCATATTAACTTAGACTACCACAATTTTAGAGTATCTGTGTTATATTTTTTTTTAATTCTGTTAAACATCACTTCTATTGTCAATTATATAGAAGTTTCAAGCTCCTGCATCATGAGAACTAAATTCAAAAAGTAGAAAGAGAAAAAGAAAGGAAGGAAGAATGAATTAGTAGATACTGGACATGACAAATATAAAAAAATATCACGAAGAATGAAATCCTATAGTCAGAAAACAGATTTATTACAGGTATGAGAGTCACGCCTAAGTCATCTGTCACTTCACAGTCAAGCCATCAGTTTCTTTTTTTTTTTTTTTTTTTTTTTTTGCAGGGCAATGGGGGTTAAGTGACTTGCCCAGGGTCACACAGCTAGTAAGTGTCAAGTGTCTGAGGCCGGATTTGAACTCAGGTACTCCTGAATCCAGGGCCGGTGCTTTGTCCACTGCGCCACCTAGCCGCCCCCAAGCCATCAGTTTCTCAGAACTAAGACCAGAATTTATAATAAACAAGAAAAAAGAATAGGAATGAGAAGATATTACATACAATAATAAGACTTACCCATGAATTAAACTAGCTATTGAAGACAAAAATGGAAAGTGGACAGCAGAAATGACATTGATACTTACTATAATAATTTCATCAAGGGGCAGCTAGGTGGCGCAGTGGATGGAGCACCCGGCCCTGGAGTCAGGAGGACCTGAGTTCAAATCCGGCCTCAGACACTAAACACTTACTAACTGTGTGACCCTGGGCAAGTCACTTAACCCCAATTGCCTCACTAAAAAAAAAAAATTCATCAAGAAGTTAAACCAATTAAAAAATATATTGCTACAATAAATTAATTGCTACAACAAGCAGCCCTAAGAGCTTTAGTCAGAAAATGTTTGCCAGATGGGAAAAGGTGACTACCAAAGGCAACACCAGGTTAGGATATAAATACAATGCCTGGCACATAGTGGGCTCTTAAAAAATACTTGTTAACTTGTCTTGACACTTATCTGTAAAATCTTACAAAGAATTATAATGGTAGATTATGATAGGTATCATCTCATAATGCAGGGGAAAGAAAAAACAGTGGAGGGTAAAAAGCAAGTAAGTAAAATGTACTTAAGGATGAAAATGGAAGGGAAAAAAGTCTACAAACAGGAAAAAAGAGAAAGGATTTGCTAAGTTATTATGATCTACTATTTTCTCTCCATTGTCAAGGATGGTGGAACCACCACACTTAGTCCCTAAGTAACAGTCTCTGGGGTCCCTGCAGAGAAAATAGAAATGTCCCCAAAGAAAAGAAAGATGGGAAAAGCTGTCAGATTAGATGTGTGTGTGTGTGTGTGTGTGTATGAGAGAGAGAGAGAGAAGAGAGAGAGAGAGAGAGAGAGAGAGAGAGAGAGAGAGAGAGAGAGAGAGAGAGAGAGAGATGATATAATTATGAGCACTTGAGCACTGAGGGACAGATTTACAAAATATCTAAATGGGAGAAAAGATAGCAACAAAATTAGAAAATCAGACTTTACTGGTGCCATCTCTTCCTCCCCTCCCCCCAAAAAAAAGAGGACTGAGAAAACATCAACAACTACTGACTTGTGCCTCCCCTCCCATATATACAAAATCTTTGAGAGTTATCTATGCATGAATTGAAATAATCTTTTATGAGGGTATTGGTAGAGAGCTTTTACAAATAATATTTAATAATGGGCCACATCTTTAATATCTTACAGTTTATTAAAATGAGGATGTAAGATCCCATTGTACTTACTGTTTGTTGATTAGAAAAAAAAAGCATTCGACTCATTTGAAAAAAAAAACAAAACCCTTCCAGACTTACATTCATACATAAAAATCATTCACAATTCTGTGGAAGATGTAACAATAGAAATAAGCCTCTGACAATTGTAGGATAATAAACATTAGTTTAGGCATAAGACAGTAATATTCTTCCAAAAATATTCACTACTCTGATGGAGTAGATACAGTTCAGAGGGTAGTCAAGGAGAGAGGTTAGGTGAATGAATGGTTAGGTCCTCCAGGTGCTCCTATTCACTTATGATATTGTATGGATCTAAGCCAACCCCAAGACATTGTAGAACCTCTTGGAAGAGATCTTTAATCACTCAGTGGAGTTTGGCCTGTCCATCTGCACAAGAAACAAATAGATGAAGAATGTCTGTTTCCCAGATTTCAGCATGCATCTGAATGGACGCCCTGTAGAGCTCAACCAATAGCATGTATGCCAAAAACAGACAATAGCAGTGGACAGTGCACTTTGTCCAGAGTTGACAAGGAGAGGAGGAGAGGAGTCAGGATTGCTTTCCAAAAACAACAAAGCCCTTTTACTGAACCCAACTTTCCCAAAACAGTAAAGACCCATGTTTTCAATACAAACATTTTTACCAGTGTTGTTGTATGCCAGCAACCTTGGAATAATACCACCTCCAAAAAAGTGAAGCACACAGAGGACAGTGGGGAAGTTGCATGGTATGTATGAACATGCTGCAAATTATAACCAACAAGGAACTTTTAAGAAAAATGGAAGTTAGGGACAGCTAGGTGGTGCAGTGGATAGAGCACCAGCCCTGGATTCAGGAGGACCTGAGTTCAAATCTGGCCTCAGACACTTGACACATACTAGCTGTGTGACCCTGGGCAAGTCACTTAACCCCCATTGCCACACAAAAAAAAAAGAAAGAAAGAAAGAAAATGGAAGTTAAGGATATCATCCAGGAATTGTTTAATAGGAAGAGAAGATGGGCTGGCCACATAGTATTAAAAGAAAACGACAACTACATAGCTATAGCACTTCACCAGCACCCTCATCTAGTAGTAGTAGTAAGCTTCCACCAGTCTCGGACGACCATGGATCAGTGCCTTGAAGAGCCACAGGCCACAGTCTGGCTGTGCAGTCCGATAGGGGAGCCGCAGCTCCTGCCTCAACAAGGACATCGAAAACTGCGCTCTGTTGCCCGTCGGTTCCTGCGTCTCATTTATTTTTCTTCCTCCCGAGCTTGAAGGCCCATCTCAGCTGCGTGCAAGCTGTTCCTGAGTACTGAACTCCATCGGGGCGCGGTCCTTGGTCATCTCCCAACTGCCGGTGTCTATTCCCAGAACCCTCAAGTCTCGCTTGCATACATCTCTGTAGCGAAGCTAGGGGTGTCCAGCAGGTCTTTGGCCTGAGGCTAACTCGCCAAAGAGTAGGTCTTTAGGAATGCACCTGTCTTGTATGCAGTGCACATGACCGAGCCAGCGCAGCCGTCTTTGTTTCAGTAGCATGTAGATGCCCGGAAGTTGCGCGTTGGAGCACTTCTGTATTGGTGAGCCTATCTGACCAAGATATGCCAAGGATGCACCGAAGGCAGTGCATGTGGAAGCTGTTAAGCTTCTTCTCTTGTCTAGTATACATAGTCCATGTTTCGCTGCCATATAGTAATGTACTCAGGACGCATGCTCTATAGACAGCAAATTTGGTTCATCTTGTCAGTTGACTGTTTGCCCAGACACACTTGGCAAGCTTAGCCATGGTGAAGTAGTTTTTCCAATCCTCTAATTGATCTCAGAATCAAGTGACAAATTGTCACTGACAATAGAGCCAAGATACAAGAATTGGCTTACGACATCCAACCGGTAGCTACCGATGTGTATCAATAGAGGCGACATAGCACTCTGACACATGACTTTCATCTTTTTAAGATTAATGATTAGGCCAAAGTCCGTGCAAATTGTGCAAATTGTGGAAGGGATCTAGCACTTGAGATGGACCTCCATGTTTTATTTTCAGGAAGACATGGACAAGAGTTGTACAAAATGGGAAGACATGAGTGGATTGTGATCTGCATCACAGGTAGTAATTCCCAAATCAATGTAGTCATGCATGCATTTGAGTCTTGAGTACAGATATAGTACTTTATGGTTTACAAAGTACCTTATATATGTTATTTCATTTTATTCCCAAAATATCCCTATGAAGAAGGCAGAACAAATCTCATTTCACAGAAAAGGAAATTGAGGCTTATAAAGGTTTAAATGTCTTGTTAAAATGCAGACAACCAGTTTTTAAAGCTCCCTCTCAAATCTCATCTCCTTCCTCAATTTTAGGATCATGGATTTATAGGTGGAAGGGACCCCAAAAGCCATAAAGTCTAACTCTATTATTTTACATTTTGGGAAACTGAGGCACAAGTTTAAGGTGTTAAGTAATTTACTCAGAATTATACAGGTTTTAAGTGGCAAAGGCAGTATTCAAACTCTTTTTAAATGCAACACTCTTTCCACTATACTACACTGCATCCCTAATGAGTAGCAAAGCCTGTATTCAAAGCCAAGCCAAACCTACCAAAGCAGACTCCATATGTAGAATTACTTCCAGACAAGATTGTGAAAACTCTTAATCCCTAAGAATTATGTTTCTACTTGTTTTGACTCAGTCCCTCAGATATAAGGTACAACAGCAAGAGCTACAAAGCCAGACCAGCCGGTTACAGAGCAAAGAATCTGTTGCATCCAATTTATATCACACTAAGGCATGTACTTTGACAAGTGTAATTAATTCTTGCTTGTGACATTTTATCCAGTATAAATTTTTATCTGTGAAAGTCCCCGTTGAAATAATCTGAAGAGAAAGAAAAAAGAAATGCCCCCACAATGGTGTCTGTATCTTCTTTTAATTCCTGATACACTATTTTAATTAAGGATTCAACTTTTTTTTATCTCATACCTGTGATTACAGGTGAGGCTGTTAGGTCTTGTTTATGGTGTTTTTAGGCATTGGTTATGTTTTTTCACTATCTTGTGGTTTAATCATGAGTTTCTTGTTTCACAGGCACACTTGCTGCTGTCATTAAACCCATTTAGAAGGCAGCAACCAGCCAAGCAACAACTGTGTAGCCCCGCCTGGCCAGCAGGCATTTAGTGGGACCCTTTACTAAAGGCTTGATTTAAAATCCAGCTCATACTTCCTCTTTCTGGGCTCAAGAGCTATTAAAATTGAGAGATGTGTTCAATTTTAAAGGAAGAACAAACTAAATCTGTTTCATAAAGAAAGGCTGGAATAGCCTTCCTTCCAAGGCATTTTTTTTAAATGGACTAATATGGTGAGCTTTTCTGGAAATAGGGAGCCATTTTTCATGTTTTCATTATTAAGCCAGATGAGATGGAAACAACCGAATTCCTCAATGCTACCTCTGGGAGTTCTACTGTGTTGTTTTTATTTTAGTATCATCCTCAGGATTCCTTTTTTTAGTTAAAACCAACTACTGTAAACACTGAATTTGAAGTCTTTTGCTTTTGTTTGGTTTTTTTTTTTAACTTAGAATACCATTTTCCTCATTCCTGTTCATGAGATTCCTTACTCACATCTGTGTTTGCATCTTAATACTAACTGACTCTGATTTACTGTGTCCTCCACTACTAATGTCCCATTGCATCATGATGTGACTGTAACCTGGGTTTTTCTAAGGCTATGACAACAGATGACAAGCTCTGTTATTTTTTAGATATAAAGAGAACATTACATTGTTACATAGTATTCAAAGCCCTTTCTTTGTAAAGGGGGGTAATGACAAAAATGGGGGAAAAGTAATATCTAGTGACAACATATGTGTTTTTCATCCAATAACCCACCTAGCTAAATTTTGTGAGAATCATCAGCAGAAAGTTAGCTATCCCATGGATAAGGGCTTCTTTGGTCACAGCAATTTGTGAATCGTTGGCATGGAGGAGTTATATAGTCTATCAGAAAGCAGGTCTCCCACTGATAAAATCACTGATTTTTTAATAGGGATAATAATGCAAGATATTGGTTGTGATTTACCTTCATATGTAAAAATTAGTGAGATGAACCCTTATAGGCATAATCAAGTATAAATAACCAGAAGATTACCCTCTCCCATGGTGAATACCTAAGCACTTGTTCATATAAATGTTTATTTTTTATATTTTTCATAATTTTATTGCAAAATTTTTAGGTTTTGGATTCAAACCCTTAACATAGCTTTATCTCTTAAGGGTTTTAGGAGGAATGCTTTTCCCATAATTAAACCCTTCCTACTTCCACAACCAGACAAACAGTAGAACTTTAATCCTTTATATTAAATATGTGCGCCATGGGGAAGCTAGGTGGCACAGTGGATAGAGCACCAGCCCTGAAGTCAGGAGGACCTGAGTTCAAATCCGGCCTCAGACACTTGACACTTACTGGCTATGTGAACCTGGGCAAGTCACTTAACCCCAACTGCCTCACCAAAAAAAAAGTGAGCCACTCCCAGGCTGCATTTAGAGAAATGAGAGAACTTTTCTGTTCAGTACCTTAACATGTTGTAACCTTATTATCCTTTTAGCCATTTGTTCTGTTGAAGGTGAAAAAAACCCACAGCATGAATTTCTCTTACTTTAACTTCCCAAATTAAATTCCAAGATATTATTAAAGTTCTTCCATCATTCAAATGAGAAAGTGTCTAAAGGCTCCTCAAATTAGTTAGTAATCCTAAAAGCAAAGAAAAGATTTTAGAAAAATAGGGATTTTTCAGCCCTTCAGTGCCTAGAATGGTGCCAAGCACATAGGTGCTTATTAAATGATTGTAGATTGATTTATTGATAAATCAATTGATTTATTAATTTGTAAATAAGTCCTTACATCCTAGGAGTCTCCACTGACTCCATTCTGAACGACTTTCCATTTCATAAAGAAAAAGTGTTGCATCTAGGCATGTCTACTCACTCAGCATACAGAAGCACTTTGGCATCCCAAGGCAAATTGTGGAAGTCATGGGTGTTTATACCATGGATGCTTCTTTGGCCAAGCTGACCAATATGGGACATAGTTACTGAAGCCAACTTTTTATTGAAAGTTGACCAACATGGAGGCAGCTGGTTGGTACAGTGTATAAAGCACCAGCCCCAGATTCAGGAGGACCTGAGTTCAAATCCAGCCTCAGATACTTGACACTTACTAGCTGTGTGATCCTGGGCAAGTTACTTAACCCTCATTTCCCCACCAAAAAACAAAAACAAACAAGCAGAAAAAAAAAAAGAAAGTTGTCCAACATAGTTTTAATAGTGTGGTACCTATCCATTTAATGATTGTGACCTCTAAAGATCAAAAGTAACTTATTAGCCTTCCTTCTTCATGCTTTTGTGACTTCCTTCAAGTTTCAACTAAAATCCCACCTTCTATAAGAAGCCTTTTACTATTCTCCTTAATGCTGGTGCCTTCTCTCTTTTGATTATCTCCACGTCATCCTGTATATATCTTCTTTGTTCACATTTGTTTTCATATTGTCTCCCCGTTAGATTGTGGGTTCCTGGAGGGCAGGGAATGTCTTTTACCTTCTTTGTATCCCCAGCCCTTGACATAGTATACAACACAGAGTAGACACTTAATAAATGCTTGTGACTGACTGACCTAGGAAGATGTTAGATACCAGAAGAGCACTGTGATCATACTCTAAGAACATAATATGGCATGAGGTATTATGAGCTAATTATTCTTATATCGAAGTGATATTTATTCATTCAAAAATTTTTCTCTCCTCCTTCCCTTCTGTCCTCATACCTTCTTCATTCTTTTGCCTCCATAAACACACAAGCTCAATAAATTCCAGAGCTACTTAATCTAGAACAAATTTACAGGTGGCATGTGAAATTCCCATTGCTGTTTTCATTTCATTAAACTACATCCTTCAGTGTTACTTTAATGGACTCATATTTTATAAACTCATAAGATTGAATGGTATGGAATGAAATCAATATTTCTGATAATTACTTTTGGGGGGCACTGAAGGAATAGGTAGACCCAATAGCAGTGGAAAGTCATTTAAAACTTCCAAACTGATATTGATTAAAATTAGGTCCTTGAAGATTAAAATATCCAATTTACCAAGTTTTTTTTTTCTTTTATATTATGGCTTTAGTAAAAAAAGATGCTAAAGTATTCTGAAAGAGCTATAGCTCTCAGCTTTTACATCATCAGACAGGTAATTTTCTTGATTGGATGCAGAAGAAAGCTAATAATTTTGACAGTGTACTCTATGCATCCAAAAAACAGATATTTTGTCACATTTTGTTGATATTTAATAATTTTATCTATGAAGCTCAACATCCAAGAGGACCTCAGTTTTCTCTTAGGAGGACAGTTCAAGAACATTCTTTCTCTTGTCTCTTATTGTATCCACTGGCACAAAATAAGTGGCAGCTTTATCCAGCTTCTCAACACCTTTCCAAGTTATGTATGGATATGCCCAATTCCAAGCCATATGGCGATTGCAGCCAGATTTCAGAACTGTGATCTTTGACTGAACTGAGTCGCTGTGATTCCTTGACCCCCAGAGCTACCTTCTAACTTGTACCACGTGGGACACTTACCATGTGGACACTTACCAGCCAGAAGGTTAGAACACAGTTCAAATTCTGATTGGTTTATATCAGATTAGCTAGCTAATATGTTGGACAATATGGCATACTTTTTAAAGTACTGGGTTTCCAAAGATCCAAGCTTTTGGAATAAAAACACATTATGTGACAAAAACTGCTGGGAAAACTGGAAAATGGTATGGCAGAAACTAGGTATAAACCAACATCTCACACCATATACTAAAGGTCAACATGGGTACATGATTTTCACATAAAGGATGATCCCACAAGCAAATTAAAAGAGTATGGAGGGGCGGCTAGGTGGCGCAGTGGATGGAGCACCAGTCCTGGAGTCAGGAGTACCTGAGTTCAAATCTGGCCTCAGACACTTATCACTTACTAGCTGTGTGACCCTGGGCAAGTCACTTAACCCCAATTGCCTCACAAAAAAAAAAAGAGTATGGAATCGTTTATCTGTCAGATTATGGGCAGAGGAAGAATTTAGGACCAAAGAAGATATAGAGAGTAAAATAAAATGTAAAATAGATTATTTTGATTATATAAAATTAAAAAGTTTTTACACCAACAAAACTAATGTAACCAAGTTTACAAGGGAAGTAGAAAACTGGAAAAGAATTTTTTTAAATTACTGGGTTTCAAGATCATAGGATCTGGGTTCAGCTCCTGACTGCTACTTTCCTTGGCCTTGGTTGAGCTCCTTCTTTTCTCTGGGCCTCAGTTTCTTCATCTATAAAGTAGGAAGAACTAGACCAGATGATCTCTTAAGTACTTCTTGAGCTCAAAATCCTATGAACAAATAAAGATACAGAACTGGGGAAATTCATAGGATTTGGGTCTGGGGAAGATTTGCTGACAAGGACTGGGTGGTAGAGAGCAGAAACCTGAGAGTACTAGACAGAAGAAGGAAGACCTAAGCAATAAATATGGCACCTACTTCAGGGTGAGGAAGACAAACTTTGGGACCTCTGTAATTTGGCCAACAGCCTGAAATATTTCCATGCCATCTAGCCTGAAATTATTTCATTGTATCACCTACATGGCACTGTTGAGAAGAAAAAAAAACAACATTTAAATAAAGGATGTCAGACAGTAGGGCTTTCCTATATTCCCAACACAATGAACAAGGACATGTGCTTAGCAGGCACTTCATCCTGGAAGAAATTGCAAACATGTTGCTACTTTCCTTGAGAGCATTTCCTAAGCCACAAAATATTGCTGCCCTCAGAAATAGTTCTTTAATTTCAAATACTATCTAGTGATGCCCTTCCCCATCCTCACCACCCATCCGTGACTCATGTTCCCCAGAAAACAGCCTAACTCTTCAAATGATTCTTTTTTGGCCCTTACTGACTGCATCCAGAAAATTTGAAAATTATAATAAAATTAAGTTATTTGAAGAAGTGTGAGGCTTGTTTGCTGTCAGTGCCTGTCTCTTGTCTTTCACATAGAGTACATCTGAAGGTTTTTACTAATGTATTGGAAACTCATAATAGAACAGATGGATTGTGGCATATTACTGCCTCTTAATATACTCATATTACTTTAGCCTGAAACAAGGTTGAATGTTTGTGAATGTCAGCAAGAACTAAGATTCTGAAGTCAAGCTGCTCTACTTCCTTACTCACAGCAGTCATTCAATATTTAACATTTGATATTTCTTTCTTGTTTATTCTAGAGGATTTAATATCAGTATATTATTTTATGTGGTAAATGATTTACTCGTGGATAAATCACTTACAGGACATGGAAGATTCATTAATATGAAGACCTGTTATAAACCCAAACTCTACCAACATGCTGGTCATTGTTCTGTCATTCTGTCTGTCCATCTATCCATCCATCCATCTAATTTCAGGGGCGTATTGACCCTAATGGAAAGAGCACTGGATTTAGAGTTGGACAACCTAAATTCAAAGCAGATCTACTACTTACTACCTGAATAACCTCAATCATCCTGTGTTATAGCGGGGAAAACCCTGGATTTCGAGTTAAGAGAATATAGATTTGAATCCTGAAGATGCTGTTTGCTTTTGTGGCCTTGGCTATATCATTTCCCCCCACTAGTTCTTAGTTTCCTCATCTACAGAATGAGGAGGCTGGACTAGGTGATGTCCAAGGGCTTGTTATTATCCTTTGAAGCCCCTCTTTGTATGTCCAAAGAGGACAGACAGAAAGCCTCAATATAGCCTCATATTTAAGTCTAAGTCTAAAAGATGAAAACATCAAGTTTTACTGCTAAGGAGAAAAAAGAAAAAGCCTCTCTTCCTCTCTTTCTCTTTCCCCTGAAGTCACAGGAAACAAAATGTTCTGTTCTGGCATGGGTGAATGCAGAGGACTAGCACAGGAGGTGGCAAAAACCCCTACCAAATACTTAATAACAAAACAACCCTCCCCCCCCCAAAAAAAAAAAAACACCACAGTTCAACAGAAACTAATAACTGTGGGCAATGCAAGACAAGTAAAAATAAAGACCAGTTAAAAAAAAAGTCTAGATCTAAATGTCCAAACAGTCCCCTTTGTCTTTATCTCCATAGTGGGGCCCACTCATTTATAGCAAACATCTGCCCAAAATTAAGTTAAAAATCACTTTATCTTTAGAAACAAAATCTGTCATACAAGTACAGAAAACAAATAAAGAAGATTTAAGGGTAAGTGATAACAGTTCACCAACTAGCAGCAAGGCATAGGAGGGGGAAGAAGTAGAAAGGGGATAAATTCAAACTTTCCCAGGGAGGCAGCAAATTCTGTCCAGGCAGATTGGTTCTTAAGCGGGTCAGTGAGCCATTTGTCCAGTTCCAGGCTGCAGTCTCCTTCCCTGGTGCTGGCATGCATCCCCACACCCATGAACCCCTACCCTTTCCACAGGACTCAAAAGTTACAGAGTTCCCCTGGCATACCCAACTTTCATCTCCCAGGATGTTGCAGTTCTTTCGTGTAGCTGAAAGAAAAACTGCACTCCCCTACAGCCCCCTTGCTAATAAGGGGTTATAAAGGGTTACCTGAAATTCAGGGAGCTCCCTCACCTCAGATTATCTACACTGCACAGCCCTGCTCTGGCCTATTCTCTCAGGAAACCAAGGACATCAGAGCTATATATTTTTCCCCAAACACAAGATTTTTAAATTATTTTTCCTCCTAACCTTGGTGTGTTTTATAATCCAGGGCATTTTATAGCCTGATAAATTAGGTAAGTCAGACTGCCTAGAATCACTTTGTAGTGGCTGGCATCTTTTTTTTTTTTTTTAACTTCCATAAAGACTAGAATTTGGAGGAAATCTCTCTGGAGATGCAATAAGGACTGGTGGGTAGAACTATGACTTTGAAACCCAGCATCCAGAGGGAGTTGAATCCCAATTCTATGACATTCTGCCTGACCTTGGTCAGACCACTTCATGTCTCCTGACCCTCAGTTTCTGTGCCTGTGAAATAATGAGCCAGGCACAGACCTTGCTACCTGTGTCCCCAGGACCTCGAGAGAATTAATGAGCTAATCTCCGTAATATACTGTAAGACTTTTGGAAGGTCCTTTCATGTAAAATCATATTGTTATTGTGAAACATTGCTAATATGCTTTTCCCACATATCATGGGGGGTTTTCCTGGTCCTGGTCTCATTATTAACACCTCATTAGTACATTTTCCCACATATATTTTTGTGTCCCTGAAAAATCACATGTATTAATGAAATTTCACTGAATTATTAATGAGCAAGCACTCAGGACTATTCTTCCAGTAGAATACTAAATTCACATTACTCACTCAGTCACAGAATTGGACTGTTGATAGGATTATGTACCCCTGACAAATGTTTTGCTTCAGGAGAGGTTCAAATTTAGTCAGTCAGTCAATAAGCATTAATTAAGGGCTTACTATGTGCCAGGCAGTGTGCTAAGCTCTGGAGATTCAACAAAAGGCAAAAATCTATCCCTGTTCTTAAGATCTTCATAATTTAATAGGAAAAATGACACATAAATGTTTAGATACATACAAAATGCATACTGAGATGATGGTGATGATCTGAAAGAAGAAAACATTAGAAGGGATTTGAGCTAAATTTGGAAGAAAAGCACAAAAACGAAGAGATAGAAGTAAAAGGGAAGAGCTTACAAGTCATAGGGAGAGTCAGTGCAGAGGAGAAGTGCCGAGCTGGCTTCATGACAACAACATCATTAGCCACAATCTCCTAGATGCAAAGTTAAACCTTGCCCAAAATCCACAGCCAGAATTTTGTTTCCTGAATTTGAAGATTCCTAGCAGGGACAAAGTAATCAAGAGTCATGGTTTTTGTGCTTTTTCAAAATGAAGATTTTACTACTTTCAGTCCTGGTGGTTGGGACTGTGCAAGGACAGTTGCTGTAAAGAACATACATCCTGATTGGATGAAGGATATATTATTACATGTCCACTGCAGGCTAAGGAATCCTGGATTCCTTTTTTTTTTTTAAACCACATTAACAAAATATTTTCTGTGACTAATTAGCCCAACTCATCTAAAAGAGGTCAGTGTTTTTATTCCTGTTTTACACTTGAGAAAATTTTGAATGAGGTAGGTACATTGACTTGGTCGAGGTCACATTACAAATGCATAGCAGGGTCAGGATTTAAATTCAGAGTTCCAAGTCCCATGGCAATACTACAACAATATAAATTTATATGCCTCTATTAAATCACAAGTCTCTGATTGGCGCAGGGTTTTAAAAGACCCTTTCCTCTATAGTCCTCTGCAATGAGATATTTTATGGCTGATGAACTTTACAAAGGTGAAACTAAGACTGTTCTCACATGTCCCACTAGAAGACAAATGAGTTACCCCCATGAAGAAATTAAATCGGAGGCATGATTTATAAACAGAGGAGCCATCTTAACACAGCTATAGTTTCACCACACTGAGTCATCAAAAATTTTTTTATGCTATATTCAGGAGGCTTACCTTCAGCAGACACTGACCTCCTAGGAGTTAAGGATAAACCCTAATTCTCATCTTCTACTTCCTAGTGCTAAGTCAACCCAGCTCTCACTTGGATCCCACAGAAGCTGTGGGTCAGAACCTAAGATGGCCCAAGATTATTGCTTAATAAGGTATTTTTGTTGTTGTTGACTTTGTTGTAGTCTTGTCCAACTTTTCATGGCTCCATTTGAGGGTTTCTTGGCAGAGGTACTGGCGTGGTTTGCCATTTCCTTCTCCAGATCGTTTTATGATCAGGAAACTGGAGCTAACAGGGTTAAGTGACTGGTCCAGGATCACACAGCTAGTAAATGTTTGAGGCAGGATTTGGACTCATGGGGATGAGTCTTCCTAATTCCAAGCCCAGTAATCTATCCACTGTATCACCCAGATGCCCTATTAAGGTATTTTTGAATCTCGTTCAATTCAACAAACATTTGTTATGCACCTAAAAAGTACAAGGCAGTGTGTCAGGTAGTGGGGATAGGTGATACAAGAAGACACAGTTCCTTCCTTCAAGAAACTTACTGTATAATAGGGTAGATAAGTCATTTACATAATTTTAATGCTAATTAGACTATAATAAGAAATTAAATTTCTTAGTAGAAGGGGTCCACATAAAGTAATATTAGAAATCCAGATAGGAAGATTTTTAACTGGGGAGTGTATTTGTGGAAGAGGTGTCATTTCAGCTGTTCCTTGAAGGAAGAGAGGGATTTCAACAGGCTGAAATAAAGGTAGGCAATTCCCAGCAAGAAAACAAGTTTGGAAAAAAAATGCCCCAGGACAGCTAGGTGGCGCAGTGGATAAAGCACCAGCCTTGGATTCAGGAATACCTGAGTTCAAATCTGGCCTCAGACACTTGACACTTACTAGTTCTGTGACCCTGGGCAAATCACTTAACCCCCATTGCCTCACACACACACACACACACACACACACACACACACACACACACACACACACACACGGGGGGGGGGGGGGGAAGGCCACTTACATTTAATCAGTTACATGTTGATTTCAGCACATATCATAGTTTAGAGTTGAAATGAACCTCAGAGGTCATCTGGTCCAATCTTCCAATCTTTTCTCTTTCTGTTTTTTTGTTTGTTTTTTTTCAGTGAGGCAATTGGGGTTAAGTGACTTGCCCAGAGTCATACAGCTAGTAAGTGTTAACTATCTGAGGCTGGATTTGAACTCAGGTCCTCCTGACTCCAAGGCCAGTGCTCTATCCACTGTGCCACTTAGCTGCCCCACCTTCTCTTTATAAAGGACACTGAACTTCAGTGACTTACCCAAGGTCACACAAGTGATATTCACACCACACTGTGGTGGAGCCTGGATGCCAATTGAAGTCCACTGACAGGTATATTTGCCTTCTGGAAATGATTTAACATGTAAACTAAATAAACCCTGAGATCTCATGGTATTAGGAAAGGATCTTAGAGATCATCTATTCCACTCATTTTATAGGTAAAGAAATTGAGAACCAGAGAAGTTAAGTGATTGGTACAAGTTCACATAGCCACTAAGTAGCAGAGCCAGAATTCGAACCTAGGTCCTCGGACTCCAAATATAGCCCATTTCTACTAGGTGGTAATCTTTTTTTTTTTTTTACTGGGAGGTTTTTTTGTTTGTTAATGTTTTCATTTTTGTACCACATCAGCTAAAGAATAATACCTACCTGTCTGACAATTAGACAACAACAAGCTCACTCTCAAATGACCATGGATGCAGTAACACCAATGCATAGAGATTCTTCCAGACCATTGAAATTAACCTCCTTGCCTACAGAACTCCCTTGTATGTGAGAAGACCCCTTACGGTACAGATTATTACTTTAATGAGTTACGTTGTCTCCTCATTTGTGGTTTCAATGTTTATGAATTAGTGAAAAGGGACTGCCTTTGGTGGTCCCTCTCCATCAGTTCACAGACATGAAAATGTATTTAGTTCTTTGATGACTAATAACTTTTGCTAAGGCCAGATGCTCCTAGTGAATAAGAGTTCCTGTCCATGGGATCAAAGCCTGGCCAGAGCACATGGAACATTTGAGAAGCTTTGTATTTTTATGAGCCGAGTGCTTTAAAGGGAATTGCTACCAGGCTGCTTTGATGGACACATGATTTTTACCCTCTTGATGGTGTGTCAACACCATATGTTTAAAACTAAGATGCTTGTCCAATCATAGACCTTTATAGCTGGAAGTGGTTGTGGAGATCATTTTTTGCAACCTCATCATGCTGCACATGAAGCATCTGAGGCTCAGAGATGACAAGATCCTAAATGTAGAGGGAGGGACTCTTTAAAGATTATATAACCCAACCCCTTCATTCTGGATATATAACTTAGGAAATGGAAGCCTAGGGATGCCAAACAAAACTAGGATTTGAACCCCGAGTTCTCCAACTCCCTGAGTCTGTCTTCTTTTTATTGTCCTAAACTGTCCAACTTCATATAGCTGATTTAATATTAATTATTTATTACGTGTTGGAGGCAGCTAGGTGGCACAGTGGATAGAGCACCGGCCCTGGATTCAGGAGGACCTGAGTTCAAATCTGGCCTAAACACTTGACTTACTAGCTGTGTGACCCTGGCCAAGTCACTTAACCCTCATTGCCCCACAAAAAATAAAATAAAATAAAAAATTATTTATTACATGCACTATAAGTAATACTGGTACTACACTAGGCCCTGGGGACACACATGCATGCGTGCGCACGCTCGCGCGCGCGCGCACACACACACACACACATATACCATCCTTGCCCTCAAGGAGCCTAGATCTGCCCTGGGTCCTCCAGAGGGATGACTGCCTAAGATTCCAGAAGTTACTTTGTGAGTCCACCCACCTAAAACTACATATAGCTCATGAGTCTCCACCAAGGGGCCCCCTATACTCTTAACCAAAAGACATAGGCATTTTGGGGCAGCTAGGTGGCACAATGGATAAAGCTCCATCCCTGGATTCAGGAAGACCTGAGTTCAAATCCAACCTCAGACACTTGACACTTACTAGCTATGTGACCTTGGGCAAGTCACTTAACCCTCATTGCCCCGCCCCCCCCAATACAATTATTAAAAAAAAATAAAGGAGAAGCAGAAGACATGGGCATTTATGAAAATTACTTAGCATGAACAATATTAACAAAACATTTCCCTCATAAGCCTGGGAGGCAGCCTCTCCCCCTCCCAAAAAAATACACACACCTGTGAGAAGAGTGGAAAGTAGAGAGGCCTAACCACAGGTCAAGGCAACACATACCTCCCACACTACAAGACTTCAGCGTTTTTCTCTTTTCATGAAGTCCTTGTGCTGCTTTCAACTGGATGAGTCACTCCTCTGGGCTCCTTTCTCTTCTGGGTGCACCATTCTGATATTAGGCTGTGGTCTCAGCCATCCCTAGCCCCTGAGTCAGCTGAGATCCTGGCTTGAGGTACTACTGTGCCCTTTTAGACCAATTTGGCACCTCTACCCTAGGATTAACAATAGCTTCTTCAGTTCTGCTGTCTCAGAATCTCAGCACTGGGGCCTGCCATCTCCCAAAGTGCAGTGTCCCAGCCCCAGACATCAGGTTCTTTCCTCCCACCAACTCACTTGGCATAACTATTGTTGGACTGCTGCTATATTCTTTAGCTGTGGGATGCAACTGCTAAAGGGGAAGGGGGGGGAATACCTTCCTCCACCCAGCACATTGCTGTACTCTCCTAGTACCAAAAGGTAAAGATTGAACTTTCAATGCTTCTCTTAAAGAAGGGCTAGACAACTTTTGATCTGGGCTACAAGGCATGGAACCAATCATTGGAAGATACCTGTGTTTCTCAGTTGCCCATTTCCAATGACCAATATCCTATAATTCCATCACTTGAACTGAGTAACTTCTTCACACCTCCTTTATACCTTCCTCTTTGCTCCTCTTATTTAAAAACACATTTATTTTGTGGAAAAGCACAAACAACCTGGGGGATCAGAAAAGTCCTCTATGTGATGACAAAGTTGGGGTTTAGTAACTCACCTATGCCTCCTAGCCCCATTGTTAAAAGGTTCTACTTATCCATCACCTTTAGTTAAATTTAACAAAATAGCCAGATTAAACAGATTGTCCAATACCATATGGGAAAGGTCCATACTAAGCCAATAATTTCTTTCTAGGACCTTAGTATCTTTATTTGGATTTGTTCTCTGTAAAGCCAGTGGGAATTATTCATAAGCTTTACTGAGAATAGGCAGACTGTGGGTTTGTCTGTTATTCTTTGGGATTTGAGAGATAGGATTAAATTCTACCAGCTGAAAAGTGTTAAACCATTTTGGGTCATGGAGATAAGGGCATTCTCTGTACTCTGAATACTCCTGTAAGTGTTGTTACTAACCAAGGCCATTCCCTCCTGTAGGCCTAGCTTATTGTGAATCACAAAAGAATAAACTCAAGTCTTGGAAGAGTGCTTCAGCCATTTGTAAATACCTGACTGCCTCCTCCTGTGGCTCTCTGGTTCTAGCCTTACCTGATGGATGAAGAATTTGCCTTTCACTTTCTTATCAGTATGAACTTGGGAAATAAGGATAAAATTGTATTTTAGTTTTATTTGCCAAATAAATGTCTTCCATTTGACCTTGGACGTTTTCTTAGAACACTGTAATTAACAGAAGCCTTGTACATAAGTGAAAAATAACTGTGTTCCTATATATTTAGTAAAGGACATTGTTATGAAAATGTGGTAATTAGATAAGTCACTTTGGCTTCTGATCAAGTAACTTAATTTACATAACATAGTCCAGTTCAGAATGTGTCCACTCCATTCTTGATGCTATTAACTGGTCATTTTCTTTATGTGTATAAACGTATGCACGTAGCATCAAATTATTTTAGTGTCCATGTTATCCTACAGAAGCACAGCAATAATACAAGCAAATTCCATGAGATCCCAGTTGTTTTTGTTGTCACAGTAGAGTTCTGATAAAAAGAAAAAATTCCTAGAAATCTTATTCCCAAGCTATATGAATTTCGCATTAAATAAAGCTAACAAATATCATCCCCCTGGGTGAAAAGATTATCTTTTAGCCCAACCAAAAAAGAGGGAAGCTCTGCACATGCACATTTTGCCCATCCCTTCTGTCCTAACAACTATATTTTGCATGTAGTACTGTAGTTTGAGTTAGTGGTTGGGTTGGGTTTGTCTTGTTTTATTGAGGTTAGGAAGTAAAAGATAATTGAGATTTCAAAGGAAAAGAGCATTAAGAAGTAGTTATTAGCTGAAGATGTCATCTCTACCCCTATACAGATCACATCCTTTTGTATATATCAGTCTGGTTTTATGTTTTACTGTAACCAAAAAAAAAGATTCATCACCTGATGGCCAACTTTCTGGTAATAAACTATTCAGAACTTTACTAGGTTAGGAGACTGTCACCAAACTCATACTTGAAGCCTTTCCCATATAAACGTAAGCGCTTCCCATGGCCTCACAAAGCTTTGGCATAAGACTTGAGTGAAAAACTGGCTGATTCCATACTGAAATTCAAGAACTTCACTGTACTTCAGTTCAGGTCACTGTCCTCTGCCCTATATTACCCCAAATGCAAATACTTCATAGTAGGGTCTTTTCCTAGTAGAAGAGAACTGTTGTGAGGGCAGTGATCAGAGAAAGCATTCAATACAGAAGGTTTTTCCTATTTCAAAAATACATTGTAGGGGCAGCTAGATAGCGCAGTGGATAAAGCACCAGCCCTGGATTCAGGAGGACCTGAGTTCAAATCTGGCCTCAGACACTTAATATTTATTGGCTGTGTGACCCCGGGCAAATCACTTAATCCCAATTCCCCCCCACACACACACACACACAAATACATTGTAACCAGATGAAACATTGTCATTGATGAGTCACCTGTCCAGGAGTTGAAATAGATCAATGGGATCCTACTTACCTTTTTTTCCCCTCAAAAATTAAATATTTGATTAGGAATACATGTGCTGGAGGAAAGAGGGAGGGAGGATGGGGGGGGTGCTCTGGTCACTCTTTCAAGTAGCTATAATGCCTACCTAGCATTCTCAGCCTAGGCACCATGTCATTGGAAGAACATGGCTGCCTTGTGCCCACTGACAGGAAGAATCCTCCATCTTTGGCACTGTGGGTTTCTTGGAGTTGTCTGCAGTGATGCAGGTCACTTGTCCTCTTCTGGCTAGTAGTCAGTCACAGGGCACAGAACAGGATGCATTTCTCCTTGTCCTCCTTGAGGCCCAGCATGGTATTTCCTTGAGTTTGAAGGTCAGATGTCACAGGGACATACATACCCTGGACCTCCTGCCCCAAAGCCTTAGTGGAAGCAGATCCCCCATACACAAAATAATTCTTGATGATATTCAGGACACAGGGATTTTCAGTGGTATGCTTGTCTTTGAAAACTTGACTGTTAACTACTCAGAAAGAAACAAGTTCCATGCTGAAATCACAGAATCACACAATTTTAAAATAGGAGACTTTAAACCTTTAGTAAAACCCTCTTATTTATAGATGAGTAAATTAAGGTACAGAGAGGTAAAGTGTATCATCAGCATGACACAAGTCCTAAGTAGCATAGTCAGTGTCAAACCTAAGGTGGGGGACTCCAAGTCCAGCACTCTTTATACCATCCCAAGCCTCTTCTGTCCTACACTACACACCCATAGATCATCTAGAAATACAAATGTTGGGGGGGGGAACCTAATATTATAGTGGGAATCAAGAGAATGATCAAAGTTGGGCCATGTACTTGAGTCACCAACTCAAGACACAGGGCCCAGAGTAAAGACTATTCAAAAATGGCTATTTGTGGTTACATTCCTGATTCCCTTCTGCTTACAGCTATCTTTGTACAATGTCAGTATGTGATCTCTTGGTGCCTGCCCACAGCATAACCTGTCCTCATGATTGACAACTATTGTCAGTTCAACTCTACTAGCTAATATATTAACCTGTTGGTCCAGCACAGTGTAGATTTGGTTGATTGCTTTTTATTAAATAACTCTGTGCTGTGAGTTGCTTTATGGAATATATAGCAAACTATAAGAATTGCCTTGGACTGAAGTATTACCCAAGAACATGAGAAATGCCAAATAGTCAGCCTCTGGTATCTTTTTTTTTTGGGGGGGGGGTTTGAGACAATTAGGGTTAAGTGATTTGCCCAGGGTCACACAGCTAGTAAGTGTCAAGTGTCTGAGGCCAGATTTGAACTCAGGTCCTCCTGACTCCAGGGCCAGTGCTCTATCCACTGTGCCACATAGCTGCCCCTGATATCCTTTTTGAAAGTGTCACCAGAGGATATTTTGTGGAAGGGAATGGTTGTCCTCCATGATTAAAAAGGCTAGAATTGCAGCCTAAATAGGAGTTCTTAACCTGGAGTCCATGAACTTGTTTTTGTTGTTGTTGTTTTATATTTTTAAACCCGTATATTCAACATAAACGGTTTCCTTTGTAACCCTAAGTATGTTAAAAACATTATTCTGAGGTGTCCATAAACCTCACCAGACTGTCAGAGGGTCCATACACACACACACAAAAAAGGTTAAGAATCCCTTACCTAGAGCATCCTAACTTTCTTATGTGAGAGGGAATGGTGTCCTCCGCATCCCAAAACATTCGAAATAGAGCCTAGAGAGCCCCATGTCTTGGCTAACTACTGAAACTTGCTGGAAGGAAGCATGTAAGTGACTAATGTATTGGTGTAGGTTAATGAGTGTTACTTATTTCCCTATTTTCATGTTATCTTATTATAGGTAAATAGGACCTTATGATGACTTCCTTGGTTGGCTACATTAGTACCAAGTCTGTGCCAAAAACTGCCCAGCTCCCTCTCCTCTCACCTCCCCACTCCGGCCAAGTAGCTACACCTGCCTTTACTCTGAGACCCAACTCTTCTATTCCCTAGACAGGAAATGTATTAAAGAGCCTCCCTCAGAAGGACTTGGCTTACTGTCAGACTACATTCTTACTACTGGAAACTGATATTTGTTAACCAGCCCTTTGGCCTCAGTCTCCTATCCTGACCTCTTAGGGTCTATTTCACTAGACTTGGCTTGTGGAACACTTCCAAAGCATGCCAGCTTCTTCCCTCTCCTTTCTACTCTTACTTCTTCATCCGTGACCCAAAGTGGTTGCATGACGTAAGAAACTCTGCCTGCTCAATGACAGACAAGATCCTTGCAAAGAAGCATAAGAAAATTGATCAGCCCCACTTCCCGACAGAGGAGATGGCTACAAAGTGGAGAATGAAACATGTTTGAAGACATTACCACTGTGATGAGTAAAACTAAATGTGTGGTTGCCTTATTCCTGTCCCAAGTGTAGGGAAAATTAGCTAGGGTTTCTAATATAAATTAGAAGCTTTAGCACCAGTTTGGGGCATTAAGCATTTATTAAAGGATTCCAGGTATTAGTAAAAAAGAGAACACCTGGGTCAGAAAGTTAAGAAAGGGCCTATCTAGCCCAGAGCAAACTGCGTGTGCAAGCTTTTTATACGTCCAGAGGAAAGGTGGTCCTTACACACTGCTTCAAGCTAATTGGCTAGCATCATCCAAATCCATTGGTTCACTGGACTTGAGGGTGGTCTGGTGTTGATGTCGTAGTGCACAGCCTCAGAGAACACTCGCTCTTGGGAGTCAGGCAGGTGTGGTTTTAATCAAGTCAACTTTAAGTGAGTTAATCAGAATCAAGTCACTCTCACTTAATTCAGTCAGTCTAGATTAATCTCCTCTGGTTGGGGCCTTTGGGCTTTGAAAAAAGCCCATTATATCTTTTTTTTTTTTTTTTGGTGAGGTAATTGGGGTTAAGTGACTTGCCCAGGGTCACACAGCTAGTAAGTGTCAAGTGTCTGATTCTGCATTTGAACTCAGGTCTTCCTGAATCCAGGGCCAGTGCTCTATCCACTGTACCACCTAGCTGCCCCAAAAGCCCATTATATCTTATACCACTATGTGGATTACTTTCTCCTTGACAATGCTTATTTGTTTCAAGGTTTTAGTTTTTTCTGTCTTTTCCTCAGTATAATAATTGGAAGGGAAAGAGAGGGAGGGTTAGCAAAATAGTGATGACAAAAATAAGAAACTTGTTGAAATGTCTTAAATGCAAGAAACGAGCAAAAGGAAGCCCAGACAAAAAGGACAGTTTTGAAAGTAATGTGTAACATTTATATTATACTTTTTAAAAAGCATGGTGCTGCAGTATCAACAACATTGTGTGTTGATCAACTGTGATAGACTTGATTCTTCTCAGCAATACAGTGATCCAAGATAGTTCCAAAGGACTCATGATGGAAAATGCTTTCCAAATCCAGAAAGAAAGAAAAAAAAAAACTGTTGAATCTGGATGCAGATTGAACCATACTATTTCTATTGTTTTTGTTGTTTTTCTTTTCTGAGGTTTTTCCTTTTTGCTCTGATTCTTTTATTACATGACTAATGCAGAAATATGTTTAATGTGATTGTACATATATAACCTATTTCAGATTACTTGCTGTATTGGGAAGGGAGGGGAGGAAATGAAGAAAAATTTGAAACTAGAAATCTTATAAAAACAAATATTGAAAATTATCTCTAAATGTAACTGAAAAATAATAAAATATTTATATGGAGAAAAAAATTAAAAATTAAAAGCATGGTGCTGTATGCCTATAATCCCTTCTACTGGAGAGAATGAAGCTGGTAGATTACTAGAACATGGGAGTTCTGAGCTATAGTGAGCTAACAGTGATTAAGCCCAGCACCAATAGGGTGAGCCCTTCCACCAGGCTGTCTAAGGAAGAATCCCTAGACAAGAGCATCCTAGCTGTCTTTTGTGAGAGGGAATGGTGTTCTATAGAAGCAGGGATCCAAACCCACTTTTCTTCCAAACCCTCTGGTTTCTATTGAGGGTAGTACCATCCTTCTAGTCATCCAGGTCATGCATCATAACTCTCCTTTACCACACATATCCAATCAGTTGCCAAGGCAGGTCATCTCTACAACATCTCTTGTATTAATGCCCTTATCTCTGCTCATTCACATCTGTCAAATGTACCCCCTCCTCTCCTGTGATATTACCATTCTGGCCCTCACCTGCACTATTGCAATAGCCTGCTGGTGGATCTGACTGGCACAATCTCTCCCTACTCCAATCCAGTCTCCATTTAGCTGCCAGAGTGATTTTCCTAAAGCATAGGTTTAATTATGTCACCTCAGCTTCTCACTAAACTGCAGTAGCTCCCTGTCACCTACAGGATAAAATACAGTCTTCTATTTGACATACAAAGTCCTTCCTAACCTAGCCTCCTCCAACCTTTCCAGTCTTCCTGCACTTTACTCCCGACCACGTACTTTTTTTCCCATTTTTTACAAGGGGCAATAAAGGTTAAGTGACTTGCCCAGGGTTACACAGCTAGAAAGTGTCTGAGGCTGGATTTGAACTCAGGTCCTCCTGAATCCAGGGCCAGTGCTTTATCCACTGTGCCACCTAGCTGCCCCCTCTCACACACTTTTCAGTTCTGTGACATTAGCTTTCTTACTGTTCCCTTAACAAGACACTCCATCTCTCAGTTCCAGGTATTTTCTCTGGCCTGGAAATTCCCTATGCGTAGAATGTTCTCCCTCCTTAGCTACACCTCCAGACTTCCCTGGCTTCCCTTTAAGTCCTGACTAAAATTTTACTTTTTACAGGAATCTTTTCTGACCCCTCTTAATTCTAGTCTTCCCTTTACTATTTTGTATTTTTCTTGTGTATAGCTTGTTTGTACATATTTACTTGTTGTCTCACCCATTAGATTATGAATTCTCTGAGGTCAAGGATTGCCTTTTATTTATGTAGTTTTTTGATATCCCCACACAATTGCCTTTTTTACTCATTCATATTGATCTATTCCACATACAAGACATCTCATCACCCATCTCCATACCTTTGCATTGTCTGCCCCTCATACCTGGAATAATGTACTCAGTCTGCCCCTTCCCTTTGCCTTTTACAATGCCTTGTTTACCTCAAAACTCATTTCTAGAACCATCCGCATGAAGCCTGTCTTTGTCCCCTAAATTACCTCATACCCCCATTACATTGTTTTCATTCATATGTACATATATTTAAATATTTCAATAGAATATGGATTCTTAGGATAAATTAGACCTTTTAAAATACTTTAAAAAATTTAATTACATAAGTTCACTATTTCAAATACAATTCTTTTTGCTCTTTGCATATGGCAATGTTTATATTGTTGATGATTAATTTTATACTTATATATATATTGTTAAGGGCTAAAATTCTAGCTAGTCTGTCTAAAATATCTAATGAGTGGTCGCCAATAAATTATAAGCTTTAGCAAGAGTTAGGCTTTTAAGCATTTATTAAGGAAAACAAGAATTTGGTAAAGAGAGAGAGAAAGGCCTAGATTCCTATCTATTAAAGGGAGAGTACATTTCTAGCTCCGCTCTCCACCAGAGTCCAAAGGAAAGAGCGTGAGACCGAGCGCCAGTCTCTTCCTTCCTCCTCCCACTAGCCCGCGTCACTTCCTGACGCCAAAGAAAAGACTCCTGGTCTTGCCCTCAAAGACCTTCGCTTCATGGGTGGAACTCTTCTACAGTAAGTCTCCAGCAGGTGGCGTCATTCCAATCGTTACAGTTTATTTATATATATATATTTATATAAAAGCACTTTGAGAGCCAATGTCATCTTTCTCTGTATCCCCATAGTTGCTGACACATAGGTACTTAATGAATTCATGTTTATTGTTGATGATCTCTGGCCCTAGGAAGGTTACAGACTTATTGGGGAGGCAAGACTTATGCCCATGAACAAATCGACAAATTGTACAAAACAGTATGTATTAAATTGAATATAATCTAAGGCCAAAAAGTACAGAGAGTTTAAATACTCTGAAGAGTAAGGACTTATGAAGGGGAAGGGCCAGTGTTGTTACCTAGAGTTTTAAGGGGAACTTTCGTGGAAGAGATGGTAATTGAAATGGGCCATTAAAGAATTGGCAAGATTTGGACATGAGAAAGTTGAAAGGGGACAACTTGAACAAAGATATAAATGAGCATGTCCGGGAAGGTACTTTTAGTGGAGAAACCAACCTGGCTGGAGCATAAGGTACCCTTTGGGGGGGAGTGGGGAAAGATATAGTAAACAATGGCTGTCCATCCAAAGAAGATTGGATGAACATGTGGAAACGGAGGAATCCCAGCTCTGATTCTTGCTCTGCATGAATTTGAGCAAATCTCTTCCTTTCTCTAGGAAATCGGGGTAGTTGGGCTCTTTCTGCTTCTTAATCCTGTGATCCTGTGAGGGTTGGCTAAGTCATGGAACACCATTCACGGAGCAAGACTCCTAAATGACCTTGGGGGAGAGAGGGTTGAAGCTGTTTTGAAGTGTGTGGATAATAGTAGATCTCCCTTTTGCATTGCCACATTCCATCCAACAAAATGATGCTGTTCTGTTATTTCAGAAAATTCCTGGTTATCTCTTTTGGAATTCTGACAGTCTCAAGGCTGTGGGGGCTGTGTTGAATTCCTGGGAACCTCCTGTCTGTCTGCCGAAGCGGGAGAGAACACCACCACCTGATTTATGTATCTGGTCTGACTGTGTTTTTATATTATGTTGTAATATGTTTCTTAGAAGCACACACTTCTCTCTCTCTCTCTCTCTCTCTCTCTCTCTCTCTCTCTCTCTCTCTCTCACACACACACACACACACACACACACACACACACCATTTTAAAAATATTTCTAAGATTATCTTATCCCCAGACTCCAGATATTAATATGACAACATAGTAAGCCAGAAACAGTATTGCCAGAAAAATCTGATGAATAATTTTCAGAAGCCTGGGGAAGAAGGAATATGCAGCTCTGTCACAGGGGAACAGGCTGATGGACACATTTGCTTGAGGTTAACAAATTCCTGGTAAGCCATTCTGACGGTGTGGCTGCCTCAGAGTCCCTCCCAACCCAGAGCCGTTTCTGGGGTGGCAAGTAGCTATTCTGGGAGGAAAGCAATTTGATGGCAGGAGGCTCCTTTGAGCTTTGGGAATTAGAACATGGAGCTTAGTATTGGAGCTCAGCTGCCGGTGGAAAATACACTGTGAATATTTTATTCAGGAATGCATATATAACATCAAGCAGAATCCAAATACATAAATCACTTATACAATAGCCAGTTAAACATTGCCTTCCAGCAGCTCCGAAGCTGGCCACCTGAACGCTTGCAAAGTACACTGTTGCCATCTGCTGGCTAGATAATTTCTTTCTGCTAAAACCTGGCTCTTGTCAACATTGCAAAGCCGTACTGGGTCCAGCTTGTTGTGGTCCCTGTTCTCTCAAGCTTTTCTGAAATTAGCCAGCACACAACTAAAGTCTCTTGGGTTTTTGAAAACTGGAGGCGGGAGTGTCTACAAACGAGGTCTCAAACTAAGTAAGTTATGTCCTGGAATTCTGGCAGATAAAAAGCGAATAGGAGAGAGAATAGAAAAATGACTCCAAAATCTTCTATCAATCCTAATCCTGAGTCCATTTCTGGACACTCCAGTGATAAGCATGAATTCAGCCCAGCTGAGAGCTTTTAGTCCAGGATTTCTGATTTCTCCTTTAAATGGTTTTTTTTGCCCTGATAACTTGCTTCTCAAGTGCCTCTGTATTAGTCAACAGTAATAGACTAGTGCCTAGGCAGAAAAATATGGGATCTTCGTATTGATAATCTCTTCTCAACAAAATCTCCATCCTTCCTTAAATAAAGACAAAGTGTGGCAGTCTTGTCCGAAGAGATACACAAAATATACATGTAAAGACCTTCAGAACTCTGATTGCTAGAAATAAGCAAAGCAATCCAAAGGGCTAAAAGGCATTTCTCCCTCCTCCAAAATTTAGAAATTCAACAGTCAGTAGCTTTGGTAACCTGCCACTCCTCACTGCCTCAATGATACTTAATCTCAAAGATCCCCAAGTAGACAAAAGAATAAGTGGGGGGGGGGTGCTTGATTTGAAGTTTGGAAAACTTCACAGGCCATCTGGTCTAATCAATTCTTTTACGGATAAAAAACTGAAAGGCCAGAAAGGTGAAATGATTTACAGAGTTTACAAAGCTAGGCAATAACTGAATCAGGACTAGAATTCATGTCTGAATTCTCAGTATACTGTACTGATTCCCCTGATTTCCAGGCCTGTGATTTCACTGTTTATAAGGAAATCCCAGGAGTAGAAAATCCCTCTGCTAGTACTAACTAGCACCACATCTTATCAGAAACATACTATCTTAGAAAGTCAAATAGAGCATTTCATGGTTGTGATTTTGTCAAGGAATATACAGCAGGTATATACCGGAGACAGGCCTGGAACCCATCCATGTCATTCTGGGTTATGGGCTAGTTTTTGATCCACCATACCACATTACCTGTCAACTACATATGTTGAAAATCAGTCATGTCATGGTCTGAGAATACAGCTATCATTCTTTACAAGATAGAAGCTGATTGGCTTGACCCTATCAGTCAATCAACAAGCATTAATTAGGCATCCACGTGGTACTAGGCACTATCCTAGCTGCTAAGGATATAAAAAGTAAAATGATCCCTGCTCTCAAGAAGGTCACATTGGTTTCATAGAGACACATCCATGTATGAAAATATAAAGATATAATGCAAAATAAATAAACCCATACTTATATAGGATGCTAGACTATGCCATACCACCATCAGAGAGGAAAGAGTAGCTGTGACTTGTGAGTCAGGCCATACTCAAGGGTTTCAGGACACTGATTAGGGTGGGTTTTAAGACAAAAATTTTAAAGCAATTCTTGCTTTATTCAAATTGTGTTTCAAGTTTCCAAACAGATTTTTTTTTAAATACATCTTTCAAATAGATTGACTTAAAAACTAAAAATTTAGACTGTTGCCTTTGAAATCTGTAAGGTCTCAGGGCTCCAATATAAACAGAGAGCTAATTTTTTGCTATGAAAACCCCACCTGTCTGAATTCCTTCATGTGCACAGTCCTCTGGGGAAAGTAGTTGGGGGAAGAGAGAAGGAGGTATGGGATGAATAAGAGTTTTGTTACATTTCCTCCCCATTTGTTCATTTACTGTGGTTGTGATATATTTAAACTTTAAGTCATACCAATTTGTTCCACTGGTATTAATGGAGAGCTGTCACTGTCTTCACAATGACTGCTTGTCAGCCACCAAGACATTATCAGGAGCCTGCTACTTGGCAGACACATTGGATCATGCTGCAGTCATAAGACTTAGAACAGGCAGGGATCTTGGAGACCACCCTAGGCAGACCCCTTATTTTATAAAGGAGGAAACAGGTTCTCATAATTTACCAATGTGTCAAGATAATGGAATGTGGTAGATAAGGGGATTGAGCAGATACTCAGAGGCCCACCTGGAGATTAATCTAAACTGATTGAATTAAGTGAGAGGGATTGATTGCTGATTAGCCTACTTCAGTTAACTAGATTGTAAGCACATCTGGCTGGCCCTTAAGAGGGTATTGTTCTCAGAAGCTAAAGACTATGAAACTACCTTGAGACCACCTTCAAGTCCAGTGAACCAATGGATTTGGATGGCGCTAACCAATCATCTTGAAGAACCTCCCATTTCTGGGAGGAGAACATGAAGGAGGAAGTTTGCTGGCGGTGGACTTCTTCCTCTTTTGGTTCCAAACATTGGTTTGGTGGGAGGACTTCAAGTAGGAGGTTTAGGAAGGCTAGGAGTTCCATGCCATAAGAAATCTGTTCTCAATCTTTCTCTTTCTTTACTATCTTATCTTTTAATAAACCCTTAAAAACCTAAACTCATTTATCAGTAATTTTAGCCAGTTTCCCCCCAAAACTGAGGGGACAGATTAGAATCCACATTTAGAATGTTAAAATACACACCATATTACATTCAAAGATGAAGGAGGAAAAATATGTAGCACTTGACTTGATCTTTTAATATGTGGGGGAAATCAGCCATTTTTTGAGCCAAGTTCAATCCTTATAAGTTAGCCCCGAAAAGTAACTCAAAATGTCCACAATAGGGGCAGCTAGGGGTGCAGCCCTGGAGTCAGGAGTACCTGAGTTCAAATCTGGCCTCAGACACTTAACACTTACTAGCTGTGTGACCCTGGGCAAGTCACTTACCCCCAATTGCCTCACTAAAAAACCAAAAAGAATTAAGAAAAATGTCCACAATAGCACTGCTCTAAACAAAACAATTTCTAGAGTAGTAAACTTAAAACAAATGATCAGGCCTGAGCATATGCACACTCCTGCCACACACGTAACTCAAATTCTGTTCTGACAATTTCTCCAAAAAAATCTAAGGGAAAAAGATAGAATAATCTTCTTAGGGTAGGGAAGGGGGATGATCCATTTGCTTTAGTTATCTTGCCATGGCAACAATGGTTTCTGGCTCCACTCTTGTAGAATCTCAAAAGTACATACTTCCCACTCCATCTCTTTGATCCTCCTACTGTTACTCCCCCAAAGAAAGTATTGTTTCTTCATCTAGGCACTCATCCCAATGATGACAGATGAGACCACTTTGGCCTTTGGCAGAGTTGTAATAGATTAAATCTAGATGAGGAATTCTTGTTTTCCCCTATACCCAGAGACATGTTTTCTAGCAAAATTTGAATTAAACTAAGATAACTCAGCCAGTGGCCATCTGATTCCCCATGGAGATACACAAAAAGAAGTTCATTGCGTGATGTAAAAAAATGGACAGTATGTGGTTTTCTTTACCCAGCTTCATTCTCTGTTCAATATCTTAACATCTCATACTTGAAAATGGCTGTGGTTGAAATGTGTACTTGTGTGGGGGGCGGGGGAGGTTAGGGGCAGCTAGGTGGCGCAGTGGATAGAGCACCGGCCCTGGATTCAGGAGGACCTGAGTTCAAATCCGGCCTCAGACACTTAACACTTACTAGCTGTATGACCTTAGGCAAGTCACTTAACCCCAATTGCCTCACTAAAAAAAAAAAGAAAAGAAAAGAAAAAGAAATGTGTACTGGGTATACAGAAGCCACTCACAGACCAACTTCACTGCTGATTGGCACAAGATCTTTGACCTGGTCTGTTTCCAACTTGGGCCAGTTCAACCCCTCTTAGGCAGCCTGGCAGTCCCCTCCTCTTCCCTCTTCCCTCCTCTCCTAAGGCTTACTATATTGGTGCATTAACTTAGTGTAGGCAACTGAATAGTTTAACATACTGTGAACTCCCAATCTTAAGAGAGTAGTATAGCAAGGATCACAGGGATGCATCACGGGCCAGCCCAGCTTTCGCTTTCACATCTTTTTGTTATTGTAAATACTTATATCCTTCCTTTCTTCCTTCCTCCCTCCCTCCCTCCCTCCCTCCCTCGCTCCCTCCTTCCTTCCTTTCTTCATTCCTTCCCTCCTTCCTTCTTTGCTTGCTTGTTTCCTTTCTTCCCCAGCTTGTAGTAACTAAAGGGTTTTTCTATTTAGTAAACTGAATCTCATTTCAGGGTAGGGGTGGGAGGAATCTTTTAGAAACTAAATTTTCTTATAACACAAATAAATCATAATGTGTTGTAGAAGGAGCACTAAGAGTCAGAAGATCTGGGTTTGAATCCTAAGTCTGCTGATTACTGCATATATGGATCAAGAGGCAGCCATTTCTTGAGCCTTCAGTTTCCTCATCAGTAAAGTGAGGGAGCTGTATTAAGTAATTTCTAAAGTCTCTTCCAGCTTTAAAATTCAATGCTCCTACAATTTTACCTTTTGAAAAATGGGAAGTGATAGTTTATTTATAAGTGTATTTTGTTGCTAAAGGAACTTCATAAACGATAAGTCCCTAGACCTTATCTGAGCAGCTACTTTAAATTTCTCCGAAGTTTTATTATTAAGAGGGTCAGGGGAAGAAGTGAAGGCCATTCAGAGTGTGAGTCATTGATTTGAGCCTGGCAGAGAGGCCAACCAGGCGTAATTCCTTTTCTAGACTTCCTTGGACTCCATAGGGAGCGGTGCACAGTGGCAGCAATAAGCTTCAAGCTCACCCAACTAAGGCTTTAAAGTCTACCAGTTATGGATGCTACCCTAAGGCAATATCACTACTGGGGAGATGAAGTATTACTTGAGAGTGAAGTGATAAGAGAAAGGGAAGCTGACTAGCCCTCAGCTGTCAAGCAGAAGGGACAAAGGGGGGGGGCGGGATTTGGTATTACAGTAGAATCTGTGTCCTATTTGGGGCTGGACTAGATCTCTATGGTCTTTCCCAGCTCCAGTATTCTATGATCCTATACCCAGAAGGAGTCAAGCACCCAGGAACCACATTGTAGAGGGTGCTACTTAAGGGTACAAAACCCAAAACAGCTCTTGGCCTGGTCCTTGAGACAAAAGATAACATCTGTGAGGGATGACCCAGCAGTAAACTGTTTCTCCCCCCCTTCCCTCCTCTTCTCCCCCCGCCCCCCCACCACCACACAGTTGAATGTGAATAGAAATGAATGACTACAGGAGGTTTGATCTTAGGGGAACTAGGCAAATTCCACTGAAGGCTAGAACACAATGTATAGATTTCATATGATACTATAATGAGATCACAACAGAAAAAGAAACTTCTCCTCCTTGCGTTCACTTTTATATACACTTCCACACTTCCCCCTTGTCAAATATAGGCTTCTGGAGGCCAGCAATTCTTTTGTTTTTGCTTTTTGCTTTGCATCTCCAGCACCTTGGACCTAGTAGGTAATTCATAAATGCTTGTTAAAGAGTTCTGCTGGATTTTTAAAAAAAGAAGGGGGCGGGGGGATGGAGGAGAAATGGAAGAAAAAGAGAAAATAGATTTTTCCTCATTGAAAAAAATAATTTAAAAGATGATTGTTAAATTGAATAGAATGGACTACAAATAATCCTCTTCCAACTTCTCCTTCCTTCCCTGACAGAATCATCCCTATTTCCCTTCTTTTTCCCTGCCCTCTTCCTTCTACCCCATCCCAACACCAATTATCCATAGCATTTTTTCCACCTTTCTTGCCTATTTCTTCTATCCCTCACCCTTATGTGTGAACTATCACAGAGAATAATGACATGCACTTTGTGGCAGGAGCAATATCCCTTTCCCATTCAGGCAAGGCTAATTTTTGCTCAAAAGGCATCAAAACTGTCTTCAAGATTTAACTGGTTTGAGGATCCAAAGGCTTCATTGTTGATGTAGCTTTCTGTTGCCCAGGGTATAAAGAAGGCCCAGGCATCAGTAAGTCACCTGGCTCCTCCCACAGGCAGTTGGCTGCTAGACCAGAAAACAAAAGGAAGCTATGGCTCAGCTAAACCAATGCTAGCTATGTCCTTTCACTGCTCTGGTTAACAAGCCTCCTTTTTTTTTTTAACTATTAGATGTTCTATAACTGTCTCATTTTGTTCCAACATTGAAACCGAGGCACCAGACTGGCCCAAGTTAATTCTACTTCATGTAGAATTTTATGGTCTAAATAACTCTGCCGACCACTTTTCTTTTTTTGTTTGTTTGTTTAAATAAAAGTATTTTTATTATTTTCCATTTACATGTAGAAATAGTTTTCAAGATTTGTTTATATAAGATTTCAAATTTCAAATTTTTCTCCCTCCCTCCCCCCTTCCCTAGACAACAGGCAATCTGATATAGGTTAAATATACATAATAACATTAAACATATTTCTGCATTAGTCAGGTTATATGAGAAGGATCAGAGCACAAAGGACAAACTGAAATCAGAAAACCAACAGCATCAAAAACAAAAGAAATAGTATGGTCCAATCAGCATCCATATCCCACAGTTCCCTTCCCCACCCCCACCCCCACCCCACCCCCCGGATTTGGAGAGCCTTTTCCATCATGAGTCCTTTGGAACATTCTTGTTCCTATGGATTGGTGAGAAGAATCTAATCTATCACAGTTGGTCCACACATAGTGTTGATGATACTGTGTATAATGTTCTTCTGGTTCTGCTCATCTCACTCATCATCAGTTCATGCAAGTCCTTCAAGGTTTCTCTGAACTCCTCCTGCTCATTGTTTCTTACAGCACAATAGAATTCCATTGCATTCATATACCACTTGTTCAGCCATTCCCCAATTGATGGACATCCCCTCAATTTCTAATTCCTTGCCACCACAAAAAGAGCAGCTATAAATATTTTTGTACATGTGGGTCCTTTTCCCTTTTTTATGATCTCTTTGGGGAAAAGACCCAAGAGTGGTATTGCTGGGTCAAAGGGTATGCACAGCTTTATAGCTCTTTTGCCCACCACTTTTCACAACCCTAGCACCAGCCTCATCTCATTATCCAAAAAGCCTCCAGCTTCCTGCCCACCACTTCCAATTCCTCAGACCCTGTTTCCTCTCTTCTCTCTAGATCCTGAGACCTTTAGATACCTTAGAGTCATGGCCATCCAGAATCCAAGGTCCTTTCCCTGTCCTTCACCCTAGATCTCTCCCCTTACCCCAGAGCTTCCATCCCTTTTCTTGCCATACAACTCTTTTTTTTTTAATTAATTTTTTTTTGGTGAGGCAGTTGGGGTTAAGTGACTTGCCCAGGGTCACACAGCTAGTAAGTATCAAGTGTCTAAGGCTGGATTTGAACTCAGGTCCTCCTGAATGCAGGGCCAGTGCTCTATCCACTGTGCCACCTAGCTGCATACAACTCTTGCGCTTCTCTTGGTACCCAGCCCCCTGTCCTCTGTTCCAGTTTGTCATTCTCGACACTGGGGAGCTACTGCCCAATATGTTGCTGGAGGATAACCCCCGACTTCCACTGCCCAGTCTGTGCAAGATATGAACCCAGCATCCCCAATGAGGATTTTGTTTACGTTGGAAAACAAGTTCTTAGGCATAGCACCTGAGGTCTCCAACTATGATATTTTAGTAATGTTTCATTTTGTTTTAGAATGGGAAAAGAAAAGAAATATTTAAGTGCCACCTGCCTGTTATAGATAAAACAGACATGAAACTTTTACTTCACCTTTGTCAGTTTACTGATTGATTAGAAAAGTAACTCCTTCCTTTTTTCCTTTTTTCCTTTTTTGCAGGCAATGAGGGTTAACTTGCCCAGGGTCACACAGCTAGTAAGTGTCAAGTGTCTAAGGCCAGATTTGAACTCAGGTCCTCTTGCATCGAGGGCCGGTGCGTTATCCTCTGTGCCACCTAGCTGCATTGAATAACTCATTTCTGAATAACTCATTTCTTTGTGATAACCTAGTGCTGTGGTATTCTAATTCCCTGACAAACAACTGGCCACTTAGATTTTTAATTGTTGATGACCCTGCCTAAGATGTTAAGTTTTATTCTCTTCATATTTGGACATACTCTATAATTTCTGCACAGAAAAAATGAAAACTAAATTTGACTCTTCACTTAATTTTTTCATAATTCCAAGAGGAGTGTTGTCTTTGTTACAGAAAACTAGCACAAGACTGTCCTTTGCCTACTGAGCTTCCGAGATTAGGTATTGATCCTTCACTAGCTATAAAATGTGGGGCTACCCAAGGGTTCATCACTCTAGCTTCATACAAAGATGAAATCGTACTGGCAAGTTAGAGGCTAAAGTCCTAAAACATAAAATCATTATATTCTCTCTTTTTTTTTTTTTCTTGGTGAGGCAGTTGGGGTTAAGTGACTTGCCCAGGGTCACACAGCTAGTAAGTGTTAAGTGTCTGAGGCCAGATTTGAACTCAGGTACTCCTGACTCCAGGGCCGGTGCTCTATCCACTGCACCACCTAGCTGCCTCTATATTCTCTTTCAGATACTTTACATTTGTTTTGCTTACAAACATCTGCTGTTGAAATAATTAAAGATTTGTAAAAACATTCTGCTAATCTAACATTTTTACGGTTATGTCACATTTCCACATGAGTTCCAGTCAGTGTGGTAGGGGGTAAGGAGCCAGGCCAAGGTATCTAACAAAAGACCATTAGCACTTCCATTTCTAAGATAATCAATTACTCGTGTTTTTGTAAGTCAGTGAAACCTACCACACTCCATCCAGGGGACTATGGGCAAAATCTCCTACTGCACTAGCAGTAAATAAGGTTACCGTCCCCTCCATGCCACCTTCTTCCCTTAACTTCTGTGACAGTGTATTCACAGAGCGTCATTGTCAGAAGGAACCTCAGAGACCATCTAGTCCAACCTGTGTCTAAAGTCCCCTTTACAGTGTCTTCCCAAAATGGGCATCTGGCCTTTGCTTGAAGACCTCCAGTCTGGGAGAGCCTACTTCCTCTTTTTTTTTTTTTTTTTTTGGTGGGGCAGTGAGGGTTAAGTGACTTGCCCAGGGTCACACAGCTAGGAAGTGTCAAGTATCTAAGGTCGGATTTGAATTCAGGTCCTCCTGAATCCAGGGCCAGTGCTTTATCCACTATGCCACCTAGCCGCCCTCCCTCATTCCTCTTGAGGCAGCCAATTGTGCTTTTGGACAGTTCTAGTCACTGAGAAGGTTTTATTTCAAATCTGAATCTTTTTGCCTGCAGTTTCCACCCATTGTACCTAGTTCTACCCTCTAGGACCAAATAGAATGAGTCTTTCGTGTGACCATCCTTCACAAATCTAGGACACCCATCATCTTCCCCCTAATTTTTTTCTTTACCAAGGTCAATATCCCCAGTTCTTGTAGCATCATCTGAAAACCCTGTTCTTGGTCACTGTTCTCTGAACATTCTCTAACTTATCAATACCCTTCCAAAAATGTGGCATCTAGATCTGAATACCATACTCCAGATGTGACCAGGGCAGTAGGAATATTACCTGCCTCATTCCTGACACTGGTCCAATCTTTTTTTTTTTTTTTTGACACTGGTCCAGTCTTAATGTAGCCAGTTACCTGAAGTCTAGCCACATCTCCCCCATATTATATGTTTGACATTGATTTTTTGAACTCGAGTGTAAGATTTTGCATTTCTCTCTTTTAATTTTCCTTAAATTTGTTCAAACTTCAAGCCTGTTGAGATCTTTTTGGATTCTGAATCTGTTGTCTAATGTGTTAATTATCTTCTCCAGCTTTGGTGCCTTCATCCAGTCAGTCAGTTAACATTCATTAAAAGCCAGCTATATGCCAGGGAATGTGCTAAATACTGGGGATCCATAGAAAGTCAAAAGACATTCCTTGCCATTGAGAAGTTCACAATCTAACAGGGGAGACAATATACAAATAATTATGTGCAAACAAAGCTCTATACAGGCTAAATAGGAAATACTCAACAGAGGGAAGGCACTAGAATTAAGAAAGATCAGGAAAAGCTTCCTGCAGAAAGTGGAGTTTTATCTGGAATTTGAAGGAAAGTAACTAAGCAAGCCAAAAGACAGAAATAAAGAGGGAAATCACTCCATACTTGGGCAACAGCCAGACAGCATGCCCCAGAAGAGCAATGAGGCCAGTGTCACTAGTTCAAAGAATATGTGGTGGGGCCATAAGATGTAAGAAGACTAGAAGGGGGAGAGGTAGAGGTTATAAAGGGCTTTGAATGCCAAATAGAGGATTTTCTATTTGATCCTGGAGGTGATCGGGAGCCAGTGGAGCTTACTGGCCTACTAGGGTGGGATGACATTGTCATGAGTGGAGGAGATGATCTGTCATTGATTAAAAAAAAATATATTAAGCTGTTGGTTATCTTCACCAAGATGTCTCCTTGGCATCTTAAACTCACAGAGCCATTTAAACCATCCAGAGTCAGGCACAGATACTTGGGATCCTACACCAGAGACCACTTTCCACATTAACAGTCAATCATTAATAACAAGTTGTGATCTATTCATTCAAACAGTTGCAAATCCATGTAAATGTACTATCATCTGGCCCAAATCTGATAGACTTTATCAAAGGCTTCGCTAAAATCTAGATAAATTGTACCTATAGCATTCCCCCAAGTCTGTCTAATAATTTTAACAACAAAAGGAAATGAAGTTGGCTCGTCATTGATCACTACATCCTTTTCTAGTTGTTTGCTAACCCTTGCTTTAATAATACATTCTATAACTGTTCCAGGAATCAAAATCAAGTTCTATACTCTTCCCTTTCTTAAAAATTAGAAAATGTTTTCCCTTTCTAAAGTCATGTGACACATCTACCATTTCCTATGATCTTCTAGAGATCACTGATAGTGGCCCAGTAATCCTGTCTGCCAGTTTGCCCTTTTTTTTTCAGGAACCTGATGACTTGAACTCATTGAAAGTGAGAAAATACTCTTTTATCATCTTATCTACATTTGGCTTTAATATCCTATTAGCCATTTTTTCTCCCTGACCGAAGTCAGGAAGACTCATCTTCCTGAGTTCAAATCTGGCCTCAGACACTTATTAATGTGACCCAGAGCAAGTCACTTAACCCTGTTTGCCTCAGTTTCCTCATCTTTAAAAAAAAAATGACCTGGAGAAGGAAATAGTAAACTAATCCAGTAACTTTGCCAAGAAAACCCCAAATGGGGTCATGAGAAGTCAATTGACACCTACTACAACAACAATTCCTTTTAGAAAAAAAATAATAAATGAACACAATGAGAGTTCAGTAGTTTTACCTGCTATTTCTCATGTTATCATTGTCCTTTCCACCCCAAAAAATCATCCTGTCCCTTCTTTGTTGTTTATTTTCCCTGTTGTAGCTTAAAAAATGCTTGGTTTGTTTGTTTATTTTTTATATCAGCTTGAGACAAAGAGCTCAATTAGAAGGCCATCCAGTTTGAAATGTCATGGAGGGGAGGGGGGAGAAAGATTGAGACTAGAGCTCTAGATCTATGAGTTTTCTTCCTAAAAATGTTAATTAAACCCTTCCCAGCTGATGAGGTTCCCAAAGAGAGAAAATACTGAGAACAGAGGACCACAAAATCTCTTATTTGTCCCCTCCTTTCCTTTTCCATGGCCACTACCATCATTCAAGCCCTTACCATCTCTTTCTTGGACTTTTACCATTGCAATAGCTTCCTAATTAGTCTCTCTACCTGCCCCATTCCTTCTACCTACATAAGCCATCCTGCAAGTCTCTTGTCAAGTGAATCTTCCGAAGGCACAACCCTGGTCATATCACCATCCTACTAGAAAACCTCCTTTGCTCCACATTATCCTTCACATAAAATCTGCATTTCTCAACCTGGATATTTAAAGCCCTACCCAATATGGCTACCACCTATCCATTTGGCTACTTTGTTTCCTGATTTTCTATGCTCCAGTCAGACTAGGATACTTACTGTTCCCTAAAGGGCTCCTTCACTTTTCTGTCATTTTCTTTTTTGCCTAAATCATTCCTTGGGCTGCAGTGCTCTTCCCCACATCTCTCTTTTGAAATACTACTCATTGGGGCAGCTAGGTAGCGCAGTGGATAGAGCACCAGCCCTAGAGTCAGGAGTACCTGAGTTCAAATCTGGCCTCAGACACTTAACACTTACCAGCTGTGTGACCCTAGGCAAGTCACTTAACCCCAGTTGCCTCACTAAAAAAAAATTAAAAAATAAAAATAAATGAAATACTACTCATCCTTCAGGGTCCTACTCAGATACTGCCACTTCCATAAAGCTTCCTTTGTTCTCTCTAAACCCGATGGAATCTCTCACTCTTCTACATCGCTATAGAGTTATGTCTGTACTTCTACCATTGATCAAATTCTTTAGTTACTCTACTGTCCAAATATAGGCCACATTTTTTCCTTAAAAATGTGGCTTGTATAAAACCTTGGTGCAGCATATAATTAGGATTACTGGAGGGGGGGGCAACTATATCTATTTTTATTGTTATTGTTCCGTTCATTTTAGGAGCATTTGGTCTGTATTCAAACCACAGTTATATTGGTCCTCTCCACTTCTCCCCCACTCCCTGCCACACTAAGTTAAGCTCTCTGAAGTCAAGGATTTTTCCTTTACCCCTTTCAGGCCAACATTTACCACCTAAACCATTACCTGTTATGGTAATTCTGTGACTGGGATTATCGGTACCAGTTTAATTTAGCATCACTCTACAGAGTACATTGGAGCCAGAGAAGTGGTGGAAAGATATAATTAAGGAAGCTATGGGATAGTGGCAGCTAAAGAAATGGAAGATCAGAGTGAAAAGTTGCTCCTCACTGGGACCTGCTTACAACATGGTTAGACTTGAACTCCAGAATGAGAAACTGGGCAAACGGAAGGCTCTCTGTTTACTCAGTCAGCCAAGGGAGATAGGAGAAGTTTATATAGGCTGAGGAAAGAACCAGAGAAGAGCCAAGAAAAAGTTGCACACTTCTTGTCTAGGGAGATAAAGAATGCTCTCAGTGGGCATGGGAGTAAAGCCAAGTGACTGGCAAGAGGCATTCAGGACCAAAATGTCTTAAGAGGATACCTCTTCTCCTGGACTATTGATTATCCATGTAAAAGTCTTTCCTGTATTTGACCTGAGAAACAGATGTTGAATTCTAATAATCTCACATTTCTATAGCATCTTAAGGTTTTAAAGCCATTTTCTCACAACAACCCTGTCAGGAAATATGAGTATCACTCCCATTGAGAGAGAGAACTGAGCTTCCTAAAAGTGCCTTGACGTGCCCATTGTCACAGAGCTAGAAAGTGTCAAAGACAGGATTCGAGTGCAGTCCTTCTGACTCCAAGGCCATGGGAGTACTACAGGATCTGGATTGACTCCAGTCCATGAGGATGTAATTAGAATGTCTTGTTTCCAAATGGCATTAATCATGATGGATGTCCAGTGAGAGGCTATTTAAGGAGGTAGTGTCTGTTCTTGGCTGGTAGCTGTTTGGTGTGCAGGGAGGTCTGGGTTCCTATTTTCATTCTGCAGGTAACTTAGAGCATACCCGTGAGCATACCCTTGTTCCCTTCATGTGTCAGCTGTAAAGTGAGGATGACTGGCTTGCTAAACTTTTGTGAGAATTAAATTCCATCAGAGAACTAGGACTGTAAAGATGAGAGGTATAAGGATTTAGCTGGTGGCAGTGTTCCTCTTCACAGAATCTAAAAGTAAGTGACTTTATTAGAATGGCAGTATTAATTGGTAAAAGCCTAGCATCCTTAGGTTTTTTGGATCATGGATTTAAAGCTACAAGGGAATTAAAAGTCATCTAGTCCAAGACCCTTGTGTGACAGATGAAAAAACACACTCAAAGATGTTCATTCCAGCTATTGGTTACTATACCTTAAACTCTGAGAACCGTGGAATTTTAAAACCAAGATGAAAAAGCTCACAAAGTTCATCAGAGACAGGATTTAACAAGGAAGCATGTCTTTCAGACAGATATTTTTATACTCCTTTTTCAGGAGCTCCCACTACTTTGTTGATTGTGGGTATAGGTATGGTTCTTAGCATATGTGTCTACTTCCCCAGGTTCAGTGATTGATGTCATGGATACTCTACCAATCAGTAATGACCGTGTCTGCCATCTTTGTGACAGCTTGCTTGAGTGAAAGAGTGAAGTCAAGGATAATTCAGGGAAGGAAAAAAAGAAACATAAACTGATGAAAATTAAATAAGAAAAAGAATAAGACTGCATACTTCCTTCTTTCAACTTGAAAAAAAAATTTTAAGGAGAAAATAGAAGACAAGAAATGATAAGATCTTAGCATCTTAGCATCAAGTCTTTACAATACCAAAATACTAATCCTCTCTACATCTTTGATAAGTAGCCATCCAGCCTCCATATGAAGATCTCTGAAAATGGAGGCTTCACTTCCTTATAAGACGGCTTATTCTACTTCTGTCCAGTACCAGTTTTTCCTAATTAAGTCAAAATTTGCCTCTCCGTAATGAGTATTCTTTGCTCCTTGTTCTGCCCTCCAGAGCCAGTCAGAACAAATCTAGTCCTTTTTCCTCAGAACAAGTCTTCAAATACTTGAAGACAACTGTCATGTTCCCCTGAAATCTTCTACAGCCATTTCCAATTTCTTCAGCTAAGACTCCCATGACCTCATTATGCATAGCCTCAACACCCTTATTGCTCTCCTTTTATATATATAAATTTTCTGTTACATTTTAAGGTCCCAACTGTCACCCAGCCCAAACTAGGGAAGGCCACCATTTGACACAGATATATAGATATATTTGTAAAAGCACACTATGTACCTAGTTACCCTTCCTTAGACACACTTAAGCTTGTTGCTGTCTGTCCTAATGTGTGCTCAAGAACTGAACACAATGTTCCATATGTGACATGACTGGGAGAAAATACAGCTGGACTGTCACTTTCCTTATTCTTGACATTGTGCTTATGTTAATGCAGCCTCACCCTGGATTAGCTTGTTTCATTGTTGAATCATAGAGTACACTAAAGACCCCAGGCCTTTTTTTTATGTAACTGTGGCATAGGCAAAACTCCCCCTTCTTTTACTTATGAGCTTAAGTTCAGGATGTTATATTTATCCCTAGTAAATTTCATCTTACTCATTTCAGTTCATCATTCTAACCTATCTCTAGTCTTTTTGGATCTCAGTTTTTCTGTGTGATCACTGTCCTTCTCAGCACATAATAGGTGCATAATAAATACTTGTTGATTTGATCTATACATTTTATAAGCATATTAAACTATAGTATCCAATACAGTGACAAAAAATATTGAACCATACAGAGCTGGGGGCTGCTAGGTGGCACAGTGGATCAAGTACCAGCCCCGGGTTCAGGAAGACCTGAGTTCAAATCCAGCCTCAGACACTTGACACTTACTAGCTGTGTGACCCTGGGCAAGTCACTTAACCCTCACTGCCACCCCCCCCAAAAAACAAAAGAATAGTACTGAGCTAATTCTCTAATGGGGAACTCCATTGGAAATCTCTCCCTAGGTTGACATCCATCCATTAATTACTGTGCTTTAGGTCCAATCATTCATCTAGTTTGAAATCTACCTCATTGTACAGGCATCTAGCCCAGATCTCTCCATATTATTCACAAAAATAATGATACTCCCTCTTAGGCCTTGCAGAAATTCAAGGATCTCATGTCTATGTCATTCCTTGTTCTACTAGTCTAACAAACCTGTTAAAAAATAAAATGAGGCTACTCTGATGTGACCTATTCTTGAAGAACTCATGTTTTGCCTTATCACCATTTCCTTTTTAAAATATGTACAAACTATCCTTTTAATATGTTCTATAAATTTTGCCAAAAATTGAATTCAAACTTACCAGCCTAGAGTTTAAAAAACCTATTTTTTTCCTCCTTTAGAAAAACTAGAACTGTATTTGCTTGTCCCTGATCCAACAGCAACTCTCCTCTTATTCACATTTTTTCCCCTTAAAGATCAAGGGTGACTCAGAAAACACATCTGCAAGTTCTGGGGATATAGTTCAACCAAGCCTGGTGACTTGAACACTGGAGAGCAGCTAGCTTTCTTACCATTCCCTCAACTTAAACGAATTCTCTTTAAGACCTCAATTTTTTTAGTTTTGTTTGCAATGTTAAATACAACAATAATACTAACACTTAAAATACACATTTACCATAATTCAATAAACCTACTTCAAGGGACCCCATGATTTCACTGGATTTCCTTCCAGCCATGCAGATTGCAGCCCACCGCTGCCTTCCCATAAAGTTCAATCCCTGTCCTTTTCCTCCCCAGTATCTGAATGAGCTTTTTCTAGAACCTTTCATTCCACGGCAACAGTACACAAACTCAAGTTTTCCATCTTTTACTCTTTGATTTCACTGTAGGACTGACCCACCTCCTTTTGCAATCATATATCTTCTGGAAGACTGCATTTGCTCTAACAATAGTCATGTTCTATGTTTGGCTCTCACAAAAATTTTATGAGGTAAGCAGGGTAGATATGATGTAATGCAATGGAAAACACTGAAATTCCAGTTCTGCTGCTTAAAATCAGTTTGAATCTGGACAAGCAAACAATCTCTCCAAGCCTCTATTTCCTTATATGCCAAATGAAGGGGCTGGATTAAATGAACTCTAAGGCCACATTTATCTCAAACTGTTATCCCACAACTTCCATTTTACAGATGTGAAAAGTTAAATGTGTAAGACTGCAAATATTGCATGAGTCTTATTTCAGTTTCCTAGTAATGAGAGCTTTGTGAAAAATCATCTTATTAAATGAGTATGAGGAAAAAACGAAGTGGTTAGGTTGTATCGTATACAATGGACAAACAATATTCCCTAGATAAATTATTGACCCAGCAGAAGTATTGGTTTAGAAAGTTGAGTCGTAATCTATTTCCTTACATTTTGCCTGCAAAGTTTAAAACACTGCAGATTTGAAGAGACCACAAGACCTTGTCACCTGTGGCAGTCAAGGAGAAATGGAATTTGTAGATCTCAGCTTCAGCTGCTAAAATTTACAAGAAGCTGAATAAGCCTTACATAAGGTGGCCTTCCTTTCCATTTATCCCTATGGAAACAAAAGCAGAATCACAGAAAATGGGGTAAGGGGTAGCAGCCCAATTAGTGCTCTGGAACTGATGATTAGTCCGACTGCACACAATTAATTTCAGCACTGTGCATAAACATGTGTCCCAAGTTGCCACTTTGCAGCTCGGTGCTGCAGGCTTTCTCCTTGGTAGACAAATGAAATCAGAACTTGGTGGATGAAACCTATTTGAAGTTGGCTCACACTGAATATTGGCAGAATATCACATAATGACTGCCAGACTTGTGATTTGATACCAGTTCCTCTTTCACTGGAGTTGAGCCAGGCTCACCATTGGTTTCTTGATACACAGTTTCTTAAGTAGGTTATTTAGGAAATTGTTATTTTGACCATTAAAAGCAATAGCAAGAGTCTCACCAAATCTTTTTTTAAAAATCACTTCCTTCAATATATTTTATCAAAAATTGGTATCTACATAGGCAGAAGACTATGAGGGAAATGAATTATCATATGACCCATTTTTCACATTTTTTGCAAAGTTTAAAAATTGTTTTATCTTCCCAAGAAGACAGTTATGGACAGTATTCCCTGACTGTGATAAGAGACAACAAATAAGTAGCCTGAGTGATATATTGGTATTCTGAGATGTTAAAAAGAACCAGAGGAAGATTCCAGCCTGTTAGTTGGATCTCCTAAGAAATATTTGTGAGAAATAGTAGACAAGAATTGCACAAAGTAAGTTATACGTAGGAGGTAGAGGTAGTGCCCACACTAATAAAATCACAAATCCAACACAGTACCGTAGCACACTGTGAATAATTCATGAGCCAGACTGCAAAGGATGGTAGATCTAGGAGATGCTTATGTACTTGTCCTCAAAATTACTCTATGTCTTTGACTCACTAGATTTTGTCACTATGCCTCATCTACCTTTTCCCTCTTCTCCTGTGGTCTCTTTCTCCCATTCGTGAGTTCCTCTCAGATCGTCCATTTTGAGAATGGCTGCAGACCAGAGTCTCTGCACTCTGCCACCATGCTCTCTTACAGGTACCTCATCCATCCCCACCTTTTCAGTTCCCTTTTAGGTGTTGTCTTCGCCTATTTAAGTGTAAGCTCCCTTGGGGCAGAAACGGTCTCTCTTTTTTACTTGTATTTATATCCCCGGCCTTCAGCATAGAACCTGGCACACAATAAGTGCTTAATAAATGCTTATTAAATCATCATCATCATTATCATGTGAAATATTAGAATGAACACTTGGAAACAGAAGACACAGGTTGATAACCCGTTCTGCCACCTTCACAACCTTAGGCAAGTCATTTAACTTTCTGGACATCAGTTTTCCCATCTGTAAAGATAATCTTTGTGGTTGCTTCCAGATCTAACATTATATGTTTCTATTGAAACATATCTGTTAGTTCTTTGACTCAGAACCCTGTTGTACATCCTCACTGCCAACCATTTTTGTCAAGTGTCTGAGGTCAGGTTTGAACTTAGGTCCTCCTGAATCCAGGCCGGTGCTCTATCCACTTCACCACCTCGCTGCCCTTCTCTCTATTACTTTTGAGGGCATCAGCATCCTCCTGGTACCTCAGGCTCACAACCTAGAAGTCATCTTGGATTCCTCACTCTCTCATCCTCCACATCCAAGCTGTTGCCAAGGCCTGTCTATTTTACCTCTGCAAGATCTCTCAAACATGCCCCCTTCTCTCCTCTGATGCTGCCCCCACAGTAGTGCAGGCCCTCATCACCTCATGCCTGGATTATTGCAATAGCCTGCTGGTGGGTCAGCCTGCCTTAAGTCTCTTCCTGCTCCAATCAATTCTCCATCCAGTTACCAAAGTGAATTTCCCAAAGAGAAGGTCTGACCATGCTATCCTGTAGCCTCCAGGATCAAACACGACATTCAGAGACCTTCATAACCCAGTGCCCTCTTAGCTCTCCAGTCTTCTTACACTTTACTCCCCACCACATACTCTTTGAGCCAGTGGCACTGGCCTCCTGGCTGTTCCCCAGGCCTTCTCAATTCTGCCTTCTGACTTCCATAGCTTCCTTCAAGTCCCAACTAAAGTTCCAGCTTCTACAAGAAGCCTTTCCCACCCCCTCTTAGTTCCAGTGCCTTTCCTCCCTTATTTCCTGTCTGTGCCACATATGGCTTGTTTGCACATATTTGTTGGCTTGTTGTTTCTTCCACCAGACTGTGAGCTCCTTGGGGGCAGGGGCTGTCTTTTGCCCCTTTTTGCATCCCAGCACTTAACACAGTGCCTAGTTGCTTAATAAATGTTATTTGACTAATACTACCTAAGGATTTGTTCTGGTCCCTTCACCATTGATTTAAAAGTATTTGAAATGCCACCCCAGGCCCTGGGCTGAGAGCTAAGTGCCAGAAATGGGAGACCAAGCGCTGAGAATAAGGAACAGGATTTGGGCACTGAGGGCGGGCATGCATATGGAGGAGGATAAAAGGCCAAGCAGTAGATTGAAAAGAGAAAGGGAGCTGGGGCCTAGAGACTCGTCAGAGGGTTAGGAATACTTAAGCAGGGCCCTGGCTTGTTTGAGGGCAGTGAGATGCAGGAGTCAATGCCTTTCATGACTGGCACTATGGCCAGCCTCTCCCTTCACAAATATTGACAGAAACAAAGGAATTCCACACCAGCGCGGGAATAACCAACCCCCAAAGGTCGGTCTTCAGTTTCATCCCTCTGTCTCTAGAGGCTGTCCTCTGCATTCCTATTCTCTTAGTAGTTTCCCCTTCGCCTTCTCCCAGCTCACCAAGTGAGGCATTAGGTCCATTTGGTGCATACCTGCTGACCTCTCTTCATTTGCTCAAAGGCCATGCCTCCTAGCATATGGAAGATGGACAGATGAATAAAGCACTGATTAAGTGCTGACTGGGTGGAAGGGTATCCTTTGTGTAAGTGACTTCTTCCAATCGTTTTTCTGCCAGGACCCTTTTTCTTTTCCTCTCTTTATCCCCTTATGCTGTCTTCTTTATCCCCTGCGAGCCCATCCAACTTACTCATCTAACACCTCAGCCTTGTGACTCCTTCTTGTACAGTACCATGTCCTAGTGCCAGGGAGAACATCAAATGCTTTCTTTTTTTTTTCTTTTTCTTTCTTTCTTTCTTTCTTTCTTTTTTTTCAGGGCAATGAGGGTTAAGTGACTTGCCCAGGGTCACACAGCCAGTAAGTGTCAAGTGTCTAAGGTCAGATTTAAACTCAGGTCCTCCTGAATCCAAGGCTCGTGCTTTATCCACTGCACCACCTAGCTGCCCCTATCAAATGCTTTCTAACAGGACTTTTGGCAAGGGTTGCTGGGAGATAGCTAATACAGACCATATCTAAGACAAACCCGAGTCCACTGTATCACTAGGAAGGGTCAGTTGCCAAAGAGGAGCCCATGTTTCCCCAAGCTGCTAAATGGGACATGATTTATCCTAGAGAAAAAAGAATCAGAAAGGTCAGTGACCTATGCAGTCCCTTCTGTCAATCCCACAGAGCTAGAATGTGCTTGGCCCCTTTTGCAGGGGTAGGATACTGAGCCTTGGGAATAACCGGGTTGGCAGACATGACTTTAGGACATACACTCCCCTTCCAAACCCGAGGTTGTGAATTTTCATTCCATGTAGAACTGTGCCATCAGCCTAGAATGGCAGGTTGTTTAAAAAAACGACAATAATATTAAGCTAAGTGATTGCACCAGCATTATCCCACAGTAAATACTGAGAAATTAGTACAAGGCGAAAAAGGAAAGCTAGTAACAGACAACTAGGACAGCTGTGAAAATTACAGATTGAACATGTTACTTAAAAGAGAAACAAGCTGGACATAGTGGAGATCTGCAATTTGGGAGCAGTCTTCTTTTTCTTTTCTGTGATGTATATTCCCATTCTATCTGGTGTTTGCAAAGTTGGGAATTTTTTAAAATATAGGTAGAAGAAATAAGTGCTCTTGAGGATTCCTGTTGTTGTGTCGTTTCAATCATGTCTGACTCTTTGTGACCCCATTTGGGGTTTTCTTGGCAAAGATACTGGAGTGATTTGCTATTTCCTTCACTTGCCCATTTTACAGGTAAGGAACTGAGACAAGCATGGTTAGGTAACTTGCTCAGGGCCACACAGCTAGTAAGTATCTGAGACCAGATTTGAACTCAGGTCTTCCTGACTCCAGGCCCTGCATTCTATCCACTGCTCCACCTAGCTGCCCTTTTCATCCATCTTTAACAATAGATTGCAGGGGCAGCTAGGTGGCACAGTGGATAAAGCACCAGCCCTGGATTCAGGAGGACTTGATTTCAAATCTGGCCTCAGACACTTGACACTTACTAGCTGTGTGACCCTGGGCAAGTCATTTAACCCTCATTGCCCTGCCCCCCCCCCAAAAAAAAACCACCTTTATGTATAATTGAGAAATATTTAACCAAATAAATAAAAACACATAGGGGGGAGGGGTTATCAGGTACCAGGCACAGTTCCAGTCACTGGAAGGGGAAAAAGGCAGTTCCTGCCTTCAAGGAGTCTACATTATATGGAAAGATATAGACCAGATTCTCCAAGATGAACTGAAATGAATGGATTGCAATCTGTACTTTTTGAGGGAATCCGTGAATCCTCAAGCTCATAAATCCATTTGAATCTTTCAGAAAGAAGATCTCTAAGTCTATTTTTTCTTTCCTGCTCTCTACCAGGTACCCTGCCTCATGGGACTTAGATAGGGCTCAGTAGGCTTCCCTGTGGTCCATGCCTCTACCAGAAGCAAAGCCAGGAAAGGAAATCTACTTAGTGATGTTTGCCAATGCCATTTCCTTCCTGTTTATAGGGTGCCCAAGCCTGTCAACCTCCATAAGCCCAGGTTTCTTCAAGAAGAATAAAATAGCAGTTGGAAAGGAAGACAGTCCTCCTTGATGGGTCTCAGATTTCCCATCTGTAAAAATGAAGCTCTGGGGGCAGCTGGGTGGCATAGTGGATAAAGCACCAGCCCTGGAGTCAGGAGTACCTGAGTTCAAATCCAGCCTCAGACAGTTGACACTTACTAGCTGTGTGACCCTGGGCAAGTCACTTAACCCTCATTGCCCTGCAAAAAAAAAAAAAAATGAAGCTCTTATCTTGGGTCTTTTAGAGCTGTCTCTGACCTTCCAACATTTCTAACATTTCATTGCTTTCCTCACCCTGGCTCTTTTTCATCTTGCCTATCACCTCTTTTGATAATAGCTAAGGAAAAAAAAAAAGAATAAACCAGGAGAATTCATTTCACTTACTAGTATAGTAGAAAGAGGTGTATGGAGTGCTCAGGGAGGATTAACACCTCTGGTATGAGGGCTTGCTGAGCCTTCTTCAGAGCTGCTCATCCATCTTTGGTGTCCACATGTCATTCAACTCTCACCTGTGGCTCCAAGAAGCTGTAGCATGCTGAATGACCACAGCCCAGTAAAATCATCTGAGCACATGCTAAAACCCATCTGTGAGTTGGGGGGATATCTACCCCAAGCATGTAAAGACTTTGATGGAATAAGTGTATAAAAACAATTTGTTCCAACAATCATGACAGTGGCTGAAGCAGGCACTGTGGAGGGCTTAGAGCGAAGACACCAAGGTCACCCACTGCATCACCAGTAAATCTTGACTTTTGTCTTGCCCCTGGACTTTGATGACTGGAATAGAGTAAGGCTGAGAAGTTTGTGCAACTCTGCCTCACTTAAGTCCAATTCATGCCCAAGTCAAGACATCACACTGATGTCATTGGTTCTCTTCAAAAACAAAGGACAGAAAACAATTCTAAGTGGAAAAGACTATATATAAAAGGGAACTGGAATGAGTGGGGAGGGAAGGAAAGGAGGAGGAGTTATTCATGTTTGAACAAGGTCCTGAAGGAGTTTGGGAGGTCATGGGCTGAACTAGCCTTGAAGTGAGATAATGATGGGTAATACAGAAATATTTTATTTCTGCCAATATTTCAAGAGTTTTACCTTCTCAAGTAATAGTCTTCTTTAACTAACATTACAATTAAAGCCTCCCTAAGTTGCCAATTGGAGAAAGCATCCCAGAAGTACACTGAGTGGAAGTGAAAATTTGCCAAAGAGATCCAGCAAAGGAGATACTCCCCACACTGGACGTTGAGAGTTAATTATTCATAAGGAAAGGCACATACCCCTGCAGCATCAACAGAACCGATTGCATCACGATGTAGCTAATTATAGCTGCATTGGGATTCTAGGGATTGTAGCATGACTTCAGGTGCTGATTGGCTGTGCCCAGCCTGGTTGACCTTTGACAGAGGATCATCCTTAGGCGTTTGCACTCTCCAGTCCCCCAAGTTCCTCTTGTCCTTATCTTGTTGCTGTGCCAGCTTTTACGTGGTTTTGACGTTGAGGCTTCCTTGGCCAAGCCTCCAAAAGGTTCTAAGAACAAACCAGACACTATACATCAGGTGCTTGTTGCTTTGACACGCTTATCTTTTGGAGCTCTTGTTACATAATGCCTAGATGAGCAATCCTGGCCTCAACAGGTGACTCTAGCCTTGACAGTCCAGGCATCTGATGGTATTTGTTCATGGATTTAAAGCTGTCATCTTTCTTCACCCCCTCATTTTATAGATGAGGAAACCCAGAGATGAAAGGATTTAATTTAACAAGATCATATAACTAATAAACAGCCAAGCCAGGATTTGAATGCAGGTCTCACAAATCCAGTGCTTAGCCACAAACATGGTTGTGGTTAGAAATGGAGGATGGAGAGGAAGGAAAGTGAATGGATTTATTCTCTACTGAAAACCAAAGTAACCTTTCTCGGAGGAGAAATAATTGTGAAGCTTCAGGCTTCTTGGGGCAAGGCAGCAAACAAAAGAATTCTCCCTGGAGCCAGTGCCTTCTGGATTCATGCACACTGAGTCATCTTCCTTTAGTTGTAGCAGTCTACCTAGAATATGAAAGGAAGAGACTACCACATGGCATTTTTCATAGAACTAAAGAAATATGGGATGAGAATCTGGAGAGTTTTTGCTACATAGGATCAAAGTATGCACCCATTGCATCTGGTTTCTTGTTACCAAAATTGAGTTCAAAATTCTCTCACCATGCACTTTATTAATTATGAGCTTTGAGATAGAATATTGGGATGGGTGATAGAAGCAAATTTCTTCCAGATCCTTAACAACTGATCATGATCATTTGTTATACATTAAAGTTGACATCAGAATCAGTGATCATTTATTTTCCCTGACAGTTTATTCCTTTGTAAGATGTGGCTACAAGTGTCCACAAACTTCTTTTTTCCCCTGAAGCTATAATGTTATTTGTAAAAGAGATGATCTTCTGCCACCATGAGATAGGCCAAAGAAGTGAACCAAGTTTTTCATCAGTCTCTCCTTAAATGTACTCTTGACTAGATTGTTATCTTCTTAATAATTCACTTAATTACTCTCCAAAGGAGTACTAATGGAGATCTTGTGAGTGCTTACTTTCTGCCTCAGACACTAAGTAGAATTTTGTCCACCCCTTGCTGATGTCATCATGGAGAAATGATTGTTGTAATTGTAATAATAATTCACAGTGATATAGCCCTTTAAAGTTTACAAGACACTGTTAGCCACAATACTACTAAAGTAAATTGTATAAATGGAAACAGTGTTAGATTTGAAGTCAAAAGACCTGGGGTTGATTCAGTGTCTGCTATCTTCTAACAATGGGACCATAGGTAGATCACTTCCCTAGGCCTCAGTTTCTAAATCTCCCATTTTACAAATAGGGAGATTAAATCCTGGAGAGGTTGAGTAGCCTTCCCTGTCCAAAATCATAACTCCTGTGCTGAGATTGTGACTTCACCATCCAGCCTTTGTCCTTTCAAGAGGAGTAGGAAAAGAATTTCAACTGGAGCTTTTTTAGTTCTAGAAAAGCCTAGGGCTGAGTGGCTCATTCAACTTTCCCTTCAAAGAGGATTATTTGGAAGATAGAATGGGTACTGTCACAGTGATGCAATTTGTTTGGGAAATAAGTTTTGTTATGACAGGTGATAATGTGATAAGAAGATGGTGACAATGACCTCTGTACATTGGCATCTAGCCAGAAAAAGAGGAGAGAAAGAATCACTGTGAACTTCAAACATACCTAGTTAGGAGAGAGCCAAGAAAATAGAAGTTTAACCCTTTGCTTGGTCAGAAAAATGGCATAGGCCACTTACCTAGTTGGTCTAATAAGTGACAGCCTACATTTTTTTTTAAAGATCATAAGCCCACTGGTTCTAAATCTCTCTATCACTATTTATCTCAAAGTCTACCACTGCAGATTCATTCCAATGAGCCTTAATTATTTTTTGGTTTCCAGGAGTCCTTATTAAAATACACATGCCAGGGGGCAGCTAGGTGGTGCAGTGGATAGAGCACCAGCCCTGGATTCAGGAGGACCTGAGTTCAAATCCGGCCTCAGACACTTAACACTTACTAGCTGTGTGACCCTGGGCAAGTCACTTAACCCCAATTGCCTCACTAAAAAAAAAAAAATACACACGCCTCAAGTTGTTATCAGCTAACACCTTAGCAGTAATTGGTTCCTTGGATCTTCTTCCCAACCCACACAGTTGTATGAGAGTAAAAACTTGAGGAGTCACAGGGCTGGATAAGATAGAATACTTCTAATAAATGGACATACTGAGGATCAAAATGTAGTTTGTACATTTCATGAAACCAAATGATGCCATTTTAAGCCTGTTTCCAAAACAATTTCAGAAGGAACATAAGCTCATTGTGTACAGTCTCTCTGGAAATCTTACAGACAGAAATATCCTTATATGTATTTCCTGCAAATGGCATACAAACTTAAGAGTTGGGAGGAACCTCAGAGGTCAGTCTAGTCCAGTTTCTACTAAAACAGTAAATCCTGTCTACGGCATCCTTGTCCTTCAACTTCCACTTGAAGGCCTCAAGTGGTAGCACTAGGGAGAGAACAGAGTACTGGACTTGGCAGCAAGAAGTCCTGGGTTTGAATCCCACCTCAGATGCTGATTAGCCCATTGCCTCTGTAAAAATGGGGATAATAGCATCTGCCTCACAGGATTCTTGTGAGGATCAGGTGAAATATAGTGCTTATAGTTTTTATTGTTGAGTCATTTCAGTTGTGTCCAATTCTCTGTCACCCCATTTGGGTTTTTCTTTTTTTTGGTGAGGCATTTGGGGTTAAGTGACTTGCCCAGGGTCACACAGCCAGTAATCGTCAAGTGTCTGAGGCTGGATTTGAACTCAGGTCCTCCTGAAGCCAGGGCCAGTGCTCTATCCACTGCACCACCTAGCTGCCCCCATTTGGGGTTTTCTTAACAAAGATACTGGAGTGGTTCACCATTTCCTTCTCCAGCTCATTTTACAGATGAGGAACTGAATCAAACAAGGTTAAGTTGGCTTGCCCAGGGTTACCCAGCTAGTAGATGTCTTCAGGTCAGATTTGAACAGAGGTCCTCCTAACTCTAGGGCCAGCTATCTATCCACTGAACTACCTAACTGCCCCTACTGTATAAATATAAGTGGTTATCATTACCTCGTTATTCTCATCTGATATTGTCATTATCATCATATTCCCACAGGATGCTAATAACAATGATGTATAAGATCATTGTTTTTGTAGTAGAATAACAGTATTAATTTTGTCCTCATCTTTTTCAGTGGAGTACATACAGAAACAGCCCTGGGCTAACTCATTCTCTTGCTTTTGTATTTAATGTTATGCAGATTCTTGTACCGGGAAATAAAATAACTGCTTTTTGTAGTTGAGTAAAAGTACTAAGATGTAAACTTAAATAAAGAAAGCATCCTCTGTACAACTCCAAGAACAGAAAAGATAACAGACGAAAAGAGCCTTTTAGGGATCTGAGTGAAGTGGGATGACTTACAGGTGAATGATATTGAAGACAGCTGTGGTCAGCAGTGGACTTATGAAAAGAGAAAAATTCTCGAGTGTACTTGCCTTTGTCAGTGTTTTGGTGGTGCAGTGGGTTATTTGTTTTTTGTTTGTTTGTTTGTTTGTTTTTAGTGAGGCAATTGGGGTTAAGTGACTTGCCCATGGTCACACAGCTAGTAAGTGTTAAGTGTCTGAGGCCAGATTTGAACTCAGGTACTCCTGACTGCAGGGCCGGTGCTCTGTCCACTGAGCCACCTAGCTGCCCCACAGTGGGTTATTTGTAAAGCCAAATGGAATTCAGACTTCCAGTAGGGAATAAAGAACAAGATCTTAATGTTTTACCTCTTTGAAGAAAATGCCCTTGCCTTTCCTTTCGCACTGCCCCAGAATAGGTGTTCTAAGGATGTACTCCCCTCCAACCAGGCTCATGGTTCTGTCCTCTCTTGTTCTCTCCTTATCTTCACATATGGTAGGGTCAGGAAGCTTCTCATCATATGGAGCCTTGGTAGCTGAGTGCCGAAGAAAGCCAACTTGTCCCTAGACTGCATATCATGGAACAATATATCTGTTTTGCACTCATCACTACCTCTTTGTGTAATTCAGTATTTTGCCCTAGTAGGAAAGAACCAAAGCATGAGGAGGAAGAAAATGTCCTGGAATGAAGCATGGAAATCAGGAGGAGAGGGAGGTCTGGCTGCCTAGTACTTCTGTCTATAGGGAAGGGTTTTAATGTGCCTTTTTGTTTTTCGGGGCTTGGGGGGCAGAAAATCTGAAAGAATACATTTTGTATCAGGTTTTCATAATAAAATGGATTATAACTGGAAAAAAACTTCTTCGTGATTTTCATCTCTGATTGGGTCTTCATATTTTTGAAAGCTTTTTTTGTTCTATGTAGCTTGGATTATGTGTTTGCTATGGTAACATCTATTAAAAACACTATCCTTAAATTTTTATGTATCAATGTCATACCCAGACAGTTATGAGGAACAGTTTGGTCTGTGATAATGGTCAAGCTCCAGTTCAAGTTATTTTAGTTCTGTATTTGTAGTGTGGAGATTTTTCTTCTTTCTGTCTATGAAAGATAGCAAGCTTCTGGAATATGGGATATCAGCTCATGTCTTGCTGGGTGTTCAGTGGATATTAAATTTTTGCAGAGTTCTACGGTACACTTTCTAACATTTACTTACATAATCTGCACTAAGTCCAGGATCCTTACATATAGTGCTTCTATAATATCTGGTGACAGTGATAATGATCCTGAATTGCCATCCAAAAGCCCTTTATTTCCACTGGCAAATTCTCATTTCCCATACATCTATTTAGTCCATTTTTGTTGAGATATTGTTGGTTAAGTTCAGATGGATATTGGCCAGAAAGGGCTTTTGATTCCATTCTTGGATCCATTCTTCGATCTTAATTGTTTCATGGGATATGCCTGGAGAGCTTTTCAACAAATACCATCACACAGGCCTGCTACAAAAACCTTTGCTACTGCTGCCTGAGGTGATGCCTGCTTGTTCCAAAAGTATTTTTGTACATTTTTTTACCTGTTTAGTATATGCAAAGTATTTGTCCATTTCAACTCAGATATCTTTTTGCTCTGTATACCTTTCCAAAAGAAAACCAAGGTGTTTTTAGATATTGGGTTTTGTTGTTGTTGTTGTTGTTGTTTTTGCAGGGCAATGAGGGTTAAGTGACTTGCCTAGGGGCACACAGCTAGTAAGTGTCAAGTGTCTGAGGCTGGATTTGAACTCAGGTCCTCCTGAATCCAGGGCTAGTGCTTTATCCACAGTGCCACCTAGCTGCCCCTAGATATTGGTTTTATCTGTTGGTTCAGCATAATCTTCAGATTCAATCCTGGAGCCTTCAGTCTCTACCTTTCCTTGGTAATTATCATGTATTTATTGTTAATAGTTAAACATAATTAGTAATCAATAAATTACATATTTTTGTAAAATTTGTAATTTTATATCCAAGTGACATTTTGATTGTTTGCATTGACATTTTGTTAATATTATTATCCTTAAGCAGCCCCTAAAACACTACTTAATTCACATGATTGTTTTGACAACCCTGTTATCTAAATAATGAGAAGATGGCTTTTAAAAAAACCACTGCAAACCATGGTGCTTTATATAAACTAATAGTATTTTTGAATAGCATTATCAGAAAGTCTCTCCTTACATTGAACCAATAGGTTCTAGTCAGTCCAAAGCGAAACAGAACAAGTCCTCTTTATTTGATTTACTTTACTTTACTTAAAGGTACCTGAAGAGCTTCTTCACATTAAACAATACCGGTTCCTTCAATCAATCTCTGTATGGCTTGATGTAGAGTCCCCTTACCATCCTGGTTGCCCTCCTCTGAATGAGTTCCATCTTTGTTCTTCCTAATATTTATTTGCTTGTGCATATTGGGGAAGCTATTGATCAAGATCCTGACCAGGGAGCTGCACAATAAATGGCAAGGTAGTACCATAAACATCCAAGGAAAGAAAAGCAAAATTAAGTAATAGATATGGTCTCTTCCTAATAAAGGCCTCCTGTGAGGTCTGATTCAGAGGGGTACCTGGAAAGGTTTCCACATGAAAAATGGTATTCTACTGTTAGCATTTCAGTCCTGTAAGTCTTCAAGGCTTTTCAGTCTTCCAGAATCCCCTTTTCGGAGTAGGCAAAAGTAGACTTATCATAATAGGACTTGTGAGATTTATAGTTTGAAGAAACTCTAAGAAACCTGATTTTTTTATGCCCTTCTAACCTAACTCTGTAGTTGTTAGTTGATACCTTAGTAATGAATGATAGTAACAGACATGGCATACTTAGAAAGTGGTAAGGATAGGGATGGGGGTGGAAAAAAAAAGCAGACAAACTTTAGTCTGCTTCTGCCTGGCCCATTGTCCATCTGCAATGCCTATCTTAGAAATGTGAAATGATGTACTATTAAAGGCAGGTAAAGAGAATGAGCCAAAGTAGGCGGGAGGGAAAGTATAGCTGTGTTTAGGGATATTCTGCTTTGACTAAAATGCACAGATTGGGAAGGAGAGTAATATAAGAGAAGACTGGAATGGTAGGTTGGGTCCAAATATCAGCCACAGATACTCAAAGACTTTAGATTGTAGGAGAGATTGGCACAGGACAGAGCCTGAAACAAAATGCTTAATGATGCTTTTTAAAAAATGTTTTCATCTTTGACATTTCTTAACACCATTTTTATTAATAAATAAGGCCTCGTTTCATTCCCTTTTCTCTGCCTGAACATAATCTCACGTCAGATTGGATTTGTATCTAATGTATACAAATGATATATTTATTTTTTATTTTAAGATGTGCACAACTTGGGGCCTACTTATTTTCTTGCAGTTCTGTATTCTGTCTTTTGTTTGATCTCCTACACTTGTGAATGATTGTGACTCTAGATTACCTCATTCCCGAAACACAACCAATTTATCTTGCAATAGGAGTCCCCCGTGGGAGATGAGACAGTCCTTTAGGATGGTCAGTATGCAAAACAAGTGTGATGCCTTGTCAATGGGCTTTTGTTTCCTAAAATCTGGCTGGGTGTCAGGAAGGGGGGCCAAGAATCGAGGCCAGAACTTTGTCCTCTTTCCAGCCAATCCATTGAACCTAACAAGCTCCTCTTAACACACAGCACAGTAACTTGGGTCTCAACTGTGCTACGCACATCCTTGGGAACAGATTGTCTGTTCTCTTTAATAATGACAAAATAACTGTTGTTGGAGTCTTCCCCTTCCTCTCACAGCACTAGAATCAGGTACTGTGTGTTGTGAAATGACTGAGAAATAGAAATGCAGGGTCTTTTTCAGGTCTGTGTGGAGTTTCTAAATTTCTTTTTTAATAACAAAGGCTAGCAGCAAGATAGAAATCACCTTAAAATAAAATTTAAGAGCAAGTTGATCATTCCTCCCACACCTGACATGGACTTCTGCTGGCCAGTTTATTTTTCCATTTTCAGTTGCTAATCTTTGTCAGAATATTTTTAGTACTTTATTTTTCATTTTTAATGACCTGTCTTACCTTTCCCCTATCCAGTGAGCTATTCCTTATAATAAAGACTTTAAAAGAAAAGGGAAAACAAGTGGTTCAGCAAAACTAGCCAACAAATCAACCAAATCTGACAGTGTTTGCAATGTTTCACACCCATAGATAGCCCCCCACCTCTGTAAAGAAGGAAGACACATTTTCTCATCTCTTCCATGGGGATAAACTCTGACAAATTACACAGCCCTCAGTTTCATTTTCGTTGCTTGTTGTTGTTCTTTCCATTTACATTGTTGGGGGCAGCTAGGTGGTGCAGTGGCCTTGGATTCAGGAGGACCTGGGTTCAAATCTGGCCTCAGACACTTGACACTAGCTGTGTGACCTTGGGCAAGTCACTTAACCCTCATTGCCCTGCAGAAATTTAAGGAAAAAAAAAGATACCATTTACATTGTTGTAGTTATTGTGTAAATTGTTTTCAGGATAATAATAATAGCAGATAACATTTATATAGCACTTACTATATGCCAGCCACTGTTCTAAGCACTTTACAATTATTATCTTATCTGATCCTCACAACAACCCTGGGAAGTAGGTGCTCTTATTATCCCCATTTTACAGATGGGAAAACTGAGGCAAACAGAGGTGGTTGGTTTTTGGTTTGGGTTTTGTTTTTTTAAGTAACTTGCCCAGGGTTACAAAGCTAGTAAGTGTCTGATGCTGAATTTCAACTCGGGTCTTCCAGACTCCAGGCCCAGCACTCTATCCACTGTGCCACTTATACTTCATTCTGCATCGGTTCTGAATTCATCTTCTCCATTTCTTATGCTATTTGCCTTTGTTTCAAAGTTCTTTACTACCACAGAAGTGTTACTATGAATATGTTATGGGCGGGGGCTACTTTTTACCTATCTTAGATACCCTTGGAGGAGATGCCTACAAGTAGGCTCTGTAAGTCAAAAGTTATGCTTCTACCATGGGCCACATAATCGATGTTATTTTTCAGTGTATTCCTATGTATACATATATACTTTTTATTTTTCAAAGAGACCTCATATGAAGGGTGCAGTCTTTATTTTGTGGGAGTGACCTATATTTTAGCCAGTTGGCAAGAATATTCTTTTTTGTGTGTGTGTGTGTGTGTGTGTGTGTGTGTTGTGTTTTTTTTAGTGAGGCAATTGGGGTTAAGTGACTTGCCCAGGGTCACACAGCTAGTAAGTGTTAAGTGTCTGAGGCCGGATTTGAACTCAGGTACTCCTGACTCCAGGGCCGGTGCTCTATCCACTGTGCCACCTAGCTGCCCCAAGAATATTCTTAATACATTTGAATTAATATAATTGTCTTATGCTGTAATGAATTTACTTCTAACTATTGTTTGCAGATTGTTCCTGTTTTACTTACAGCTGAAATTATTATTAAAGTTGAAAGGTACAGAACATTTTGAAAATTCAGGGCAATGAAATCTTCATTAAGAGATTTTTCCTCTTAGAAAAGTTAATATGTAAGGGGGAAAAAAGTTAGGATACAGTTAGTCCTAGGCTTCCTTCTGTCTTCGTTACCTAGTATGGCCTTAAGCATGCATGTTCTCGTAGTGCTTTCAGATTCAGATGCTTTCCTCATAACAACCCATCAAGTACAGAAGGCAAGTACTTTTTATCTTTTTGCAGTGGAGAAAACTGAGGCTAAGAAGGAAAGTGGCTGTCTCATATGTTACAACTACTGGAGGAAGTAGCAGGGCTAAGATTTGAACCTGTCTCCTGACATCCTTTCTTTAATAGGCCACAAAAACTACCCCATCCTGTATGGATGTTTTCAGCAAGTATTTCTTGCACCCCTATTAGCTGTATAACCTTGGACAAGTCACTTCACTCACCCCACTAGCCCTCAGTTTCTTCATCTCTAAAATGGTGAGGGAAGGGGAAGGGCCTCAGTTGTCTCTAAGGTCCTTTCCAGTTCTAAATCTATAATCCTGTAATCTGAAAAATGGGGGGGGGGGACACCAAGGGGGGGGTGTAATTCAGCAGGGTTTCTTCATTTTTTTTGTACAGTGGACCTGTTTGGCAATCTGGTGACCCCCTTCTCTTACTAATGTTTTTACATTCATAAAATGAAATAAATACAGTGACTCAAGACAGTTCCAAAGGACCCATGTTGAAAAATGCTACCCATCTCCAGAGGGAGAACTGATGAACTCTGAGTACAGATTGAAGCATACAGGTTTTGCTTTCTTTTTCTTGCCTTTTGTTTTTTTTGGCAACGTGGCCAATATGGAAAGTTGTTTTACATGACATCACCTGTATAACTGATATCATATTGCTTGCCTTTTCCATTGGTGAGGGAGGGGTTGGGAGGAAGGAGAGAATTTGGAACTCAAAATGTTAAAAAAAACCAACAACCTATTTAAAAATAAATAAATAAATGGATCAATAGATTAAAAGGAAAATACAGAGGATTAAAGAGAAAACCAATGATATAGAAATACAGTTATCACTATGTATACACACACACACACACACACACACACACACACACACATATATATATAATTTTTTTAAACAAGTTCACAGATGCCAGGTTAAAAAACTCCTGTACTACATTATGTCTGAGATTCCTTCCTGTTCAGAAATTCTATGGGCAAGGCACCATAGTAGGTCCTACGAGTAGTACACATTCCTTACCTTCGTGGAGTTTACAGTCTAGCACAAGAGAAAGATGCCCGCAGTTCAAGGCACCATGGGATAATAGTGGTATAAACAAGCAGCTAGTACAGAAGCTAGAAAGAGCCCATGCAGTCAAGGTGACAAGATAAAGGCTAATGGAGGAGAAAGACAGTAGTCTGCCACCTGCATGCTTTGGCTGCTCTCTTCTCTGTTGCTCATGTTTCTAGCAAAGGATGAGGGTTCCTGCAAAGACCTCACTTGCCTCCTCTATCAGTGTGTTTACCATTAGGGCTTCTGGGCTGTAGCTTGCAGGTGGTTAGGAGGGGAAGAGCAGCAGGCCAGAGGGATGGCAGAAAGCCAATTATGGCTCCTCTTGCCAGGCCACAGCGGTGCTCACCCACAGTCTTTATGGAGAACAACCACTGAAAGAGCTCCCGCAGGCAGTCTCTGGGGAGTCTAGTATAGCTTCAGTGCCAACAGGTGCAAAGACTGTACTTCTATCTCACTTTATTAAATGAACACAGAATGTTAGAATCTTCTGTCAGGAAGAAAACTCAGAGGCCAATCAAGTCCATTTACAGATGAAGAAGCTGATTCCTTGAGGACTGCAGTGGGTTTCCAAAGGTCACCATCTCATGAATGTGGGGCAGGAATGCCTGCACCATCTCCCGAAATGACTGTATTGAAAGTACGATGTACTGATAAATGATACACTGCATCTACTTGCCTCTGTACACATTGTCTACCACCAACAAAATGTAAGTTCTTTGAGAGGAGTTATTTTGTTTTTGTCTTTGAATTCTTATCATAGTAGAAGCTTAATAAATGTTTGTTGACTGAACAATTAATATGTAGAGACATCTATCAGCCATACATGTTGCTGCTGAGTAAAGACCTCGATGACCAGTACACAGTGGTGCTTCAAAGATCTAACCACTGGCTTCCTTCCAGTGAGCAAAGATAAAGGGTGAATAAAACCTCCAAGCCTGTCATCTGCCAATCGAATCAACAAATCAACTAGCAGTTATTAAGCACCTACTATGTATCAGGCCCTGTGCTAAGTATTAGGGATACAAAGGAAGGCAAAAACATTCCCTCATGTTAAAGGAACTCACATTTCAATGGGGCAAACAACATGCAGGCAGCTATGTCCAGGCAAGCTGTATGTGGGATACATTGAGGACCACCTCAGAGGGAAGGCATCAAAACAAGGGAAGATGGAGAAAGGCTTCTTGTAGAAGGTGGGACTTTGGCTGAGATATAAAGGAAGCCAGGGAAGCTAGGAGGTGGAGGTGAGGAAGGAGAAAGTTCTGTCAAAATACCAGAGAAAAAGGCAGGAGATGGAACGTCATGTGTGAGGAACCACAAGGAGGCCAGTGTCACTGGAAAGTGGCACCAACCCAAGAGGTAGGAAGGTGCCATGTTATGGAGGGCTTTCAAAGACAAACAGGATTCTATATTTGATCCCGGAGGTGAGGGAGCCACTAGAGTTTGTTGGATGAAGCGGGGGAGAGGTTCAGGGTCGCAAGCCAGCACTTTAGAGAGATCAGTTTGATCCAACCATTCTGGAGAGCAATTTGGAATTATGCCCAAAGGGCGATAAAGCTGTCCATACCCTTTGACCCAGCAATACCACTTTTGGGTCTTTTTCCCAAAGAAATCATGGAAAGGGGAAAGGGACCCACATGTACAAAAATATTTATAGCTGCTCTTTATGTGGTGGCAAGGAATTGGAAGTTGAGGGGATGCCCATCAATTGGGGAATGGCTGGACAAGTTGTGGTATATGAATACAATGGAATATTATTGTGCTGTAAGAAATGATGAGCAGGAGGAGTTCAGAGAAACCTGGAGGGTCTTGCATAGGCTGATGATGAGTGAGATGAGCAGAACCAGAAGAACATTGTACACAGTATCATCAACATTGAGTGTTGATCTACTGTGATGGACTATATTCTTCTCACCAATGCAACAGTACAGAAGAGTTCCAGGGAACTCATGATAGAAGAGGATCTCCAAATCCAAGGGAAAAAAAAAAAAAACTGTGGAGTATAGATGCTGAATGAACCATACTATTTCTTTTGTTTTTGGTGCTGTTGTTTTTTTTATTTTGAGGTTTTTCATCATTGCTCTGATTTTTCTCTTATAACATGACTAATGCAGAAACAGGATTAATGTTATTATATGTGTATGAATATATATATATATAACCTATGTCAGATTACCTGCTGTCTAGGGGAGGGGGGAGGGAGGGGAGGGAGGGAGAAAAATCTGAAATTGGAAAGCTTGTATAAACAAAAGTTGAGAACTATCTTTACATGTAACGGAATTCGGAATTAATTAATTAATTAATTTTTTTTAAAAGATCGGTTCGTGGGATGCTAATGCATTGTTGGTGGAGTTGTGAGCTGATCCAACCATTTGGGAGAACAGTTTGGAACTGTACCCAAAGGGCAACCAAACTGTGCATACCCATTGATCCAGCAATACCACAACTAGGTCTGTGTCCCAAAGAGATCAAAAAGGGGAGGGGCAGGGAGAACCTACATGCACAAAAACATTTGTAGCAGCTCTTTTTGTGGTGGCAAAGAATTGGAAATTGAGGGGATGCCCATCTACTGGGGAATGGCTGAACAAGTCATGGTATATTAATGTACTGGAATACTGTTGTGCTATAAGAAATGAAGACTTATATGAACTGATGCAAAGTAAAGTGAGCAGAAACAGAACATTGGACACAGAAGAATATTGTGGGATGATCAGCTATGAATGATTTAGTTCTTCTCAGCAATACAGTGACCCAAGACAATTCCAAAAGACTCATGATGGAAAATGCTCTCCACATCCAGAGAAAGAACTGATGGAGTCTGAATGCAGATTGAAGCATACTATTTTCACTTTTTACAATTTTTTTTGTGTTTTTTTTTCTTTTACAAACGGTTTCTTCTTTCACAGTATGACTAATATGGAAATATGTTTTGCATGATTACATATATATGACCTATATCAAATTGATTAGGGAGGGAGGAAGAAAATTTGGAATTCAAAATTTTATTAAAAAGGAACATTCAACATTGTCTTTACATGTAACTGGAAAAATAAAATGCTGTTTAAAAAAGAAAGATGTAGGGGCATCTAGGTGGCGCAGTGGATAGAGCACCAGCCCTGGAGTCAGGAGTACCTGAGTTCAAATCCAGCCGCAGACACTTAACACACACATATTAGTTGTGTGACCCTGGGCAAGTCACTTAACCCCAATTGCCTCACTTAAAAAAAAAATTTTTTTAAATAAAGATTTGACAGCTGAGTGGAGGATAGACTAGAGTGGGGAAAGGCTTGAGGGAAGGAGACCAGCCAGCAGGCTATGTCAGTAGCCCCAGGTAGGAAGAGTCAGAGAAGAGCAGCAATGTCAGAGAAGAGAAAGGAGGGTATTTGAAAGAGTCTAGAATGACAGAAATGAAGAACTGATTGGCTGTCTAAAGTGAAAGGCTCAAGGATGACCTCCAGGTTGCAAAAGAATGACTGGGAGGATGGTGGTACCCTTGACAGTAATAGGGAAGTTGGGAGTAAGGGGGTAGGTGGGGGGAGGGGTGGAAATACTTTCACTATCAAAGGCCCTCATTTCATAAAATCTATGAACTTTTTTTTTTTTTTTGGTGTGGCAATGAGGGTTACGTGACTTGCCCAGGGTCACACAGCTAGTAAGTGTCCAGTGTCTGAGGCTGCATTTGAACTCAGGTCCTCCTGAATCCAGGGCCAGTACTTTATCCACTGCGCCACCTAGCTGCCCCCAAATCTATGAACTTTAAAAAACTGATCTTTTCCCCCCTGCATTGTTATCCTCCCATTCTCCCTCCATAGCATCCTCCTCCCTGGCTCCTGGTTCCTGTCCCCTAAGCTGTCCTAATGAAGCAGTGGAGGAAGGATCACTAAGTGGCAGAGAATTCAGATATTTTTACCTATCAGCAATAGAGTTTGGTTTAGGGTCACAATGACTTAACTCGTTCTTCCTCCAACTGTGAATCTAATGAAACTCTTAATGAAGATGCTCTTAAGGAGCTAAGAAGACAGTAAGAGAAAATAAGGTTACAGCTGTGGTTTCTATCTCAGTACAGGGGGGAAAACATGCCTGTGCATTTGTGTGTGTGTGTGTGTGTGTGTGTGTGTGTGTGTGTGTGTGTGTGTGTGTGTGTGTGTGAGAGAGAGAGAGAGAGAGAGAGAGAGAGAGAATATGAGAATAGAAAGAATTGCACACAGAATATTTTTCTAGATTTTCTTCTCAAAGTGAGAGAGGTACAATTTCAAGACTGAGAGATAGGAATAAAAGGGAATAACTACACCAAATAAAAAAGATAATATGATTCATAAACAGTTGTTCCAAAGTACATTTCAAAAGGAGAGAAATGGTGAATTTTAACCTGGATTTTGAAATCGTTTTCCTCTTGAAGTGCACATCCTCTTCCAGCATGGTCTCATTTAACTTGTCTTTCATTTGCTTTCAGACCCACATTAGTGAACTGTACGAAGCTGACAAGCTTGTTATCGAGAATCAGAAGAAGCCCATGACCTAATCAAGTTGGGTGGCTCTCTAGCAGCAGCCATGGACCATCAGCAGCAGTCTGTGCCTAAGGAGATCTCCCAGCATGCTTTCAGTTGCCTCTTACATCACCTTTAGAAGGCCTTGTTCTCTGCCAGTAGAAGCTGAAAAACTGAAAAAATGTTTCCAGTCTTTTGCTGCCTTAGTGGTAGATGACAATTCCTATGGTTCATGTGCTAGTCACTATAGCTGGAGCTCAATCAAAATGGTCTATTATATTTTTTTCACCTTCATGTTGTAGTTCATCATCTCTTATGGAAAATATTTCAAAACTGTGTTTCGTGGTCCTTTTGACAATAAAAAAATATATGTAAGATGTGGTCTTGCTTGTCCTACAGTGCTTTCTACTCCTGATGAATTTATCACATACTCACTTAGAAACTTAATTATGCCTGTACCTGGTTACATTCTGCTTTTCGACTACTGGGCTGTAAAAATCTCTTAAGACCTGAAAGTGCCTCAGTTTCATACTAATAGAATTCTTTGGTGTCATAGACCTGGCAAGGTGATACCACCACCATAGTGGGAAGGGTAAGACCAAAAACAGATGAGACAAGGAAGCTGGCACAGAGAAAACACACTAGAGGTACTATCACCATAAATAAAATCCCCAAGGGAAGGATGGTATTGTGGAAAGAGCTCCAAACTTAGAGTCTAGAGACCGGGGTTAAAGTCCTAGATCTGATCCTTATTGATGGTGTCCAATGGGGCCATCATTGTCAGCCTTAAAGTGCTATAAGAATGCAAGTGATTGGGGCGGCTAGGTGGCACAGTGGATAGAGCACCGGCCCTGGAGTCAGGAGTACCTGAGTTCAAATCCGGCCTCAGACACTTAATACTTACTAGCTGTGTGACCCTGGGCAAGTCACTTAACCCCACTTGCCTCACAAAAAACCAAAACCAAAAAAAAAAAAACAAAGAATGCAAGTGATTACTGTTATTTCTGGGTCCCCTAGCATGAGGTGCTGAGGTGTTGAGGTGTTGGAAGAATTTGCAGAATATATTTTTTTAGAAAATCTTGTCATTAGGGAGAAGCTAGGTGGTACAGTGGATAAAGCACCAGCCCTGGATTCAGAAGAACCTGAGTTCAAATGTGGCCTCAGATACTTGACATTTACTAGCTGTGTGACCCTGGGCAAGTCACTTAACTCTCATTGCCCTGCAAAAAAATAAAATAAAATCTTGTCATTGAAGTACAGTAGAAAGAAAGCTGTATAAGGTGGTAAAAATGGTCATCTGAGGGGATGCTTATAAATTAGGCAATGGCTATATAAGTTACAGTAATATGAATAGTAAGAGTGAAATGTCTGAGCCCAGATTTGAACTCAGGTCCTCCTGAATCCAGGGTTGGTGCTCTATCCACTGCACCACATAACTGCCCCATTGCCACCTAGCTGCCCCTGTACTGAACTCTTAGCAACATAGTGACATACCTGGATTCTAGAGGACTTGCTACCTACCTCCTCATAGAGGAGTGAAAGACCCAGAATGCAAAATGAGACAAAAATTTTTGGACATTTGTTTTAATTGTTTTGATTTGACTTGTTTGTAATGGGTATTGTTTTTCTCCTATTTTCAGTTGGGGGGAGGAGGCTCATAAAAAGGCTGATTAAAACAAAATTTAAAAAAAAATTTTTTTTTTTAGAAATTTGTCTTTAATTGTATTTATTTTTTTGTTTGGTTTTGATTTGGGGTTGGGGGGGGTTGTTGTTGGTTTTTTGGTTTTTGGTTTTTTGTTTTTTTGCAGGGCAATGAGGGTTAAGTGACTTGCCCAGGGTCACACAGCTAGTAAGTGTCAAGTGTCTGAGGCTGGATTTGAACTCAGGTACTCCTGAATCCAGGGCTGGTGCTTTATCCACTGCGCCACCTAGCTGGCCCCTATATTTTTAATTTTAAGAAAGAAAGGGTGGCACAGTACATAGAGTCCTGGACCTGGACTCAGAAAGAGCTGAGTTCAAATCTAGCCTCAGATTCTTTTTTTTTTTTTTTAGATTTTATTGATATCTTGTATTATTACATTGCCTAAATTTTCCCTTATATGCTACCCCTCTTCACCTCCCATAGAGTCATCCTTTATACTAAAGACTTTTTTTGGTTTTGGCGGGGTGTTTTGTTTGTTTTTATTTGTTTGTTTGTTTGTTTTAGCAACAAACATTTATATTATTTTTTCCAGTTAAATGTAAGGGTAGTTTTCAACATTCATGTTCATGAGATATAGCGTTCCAAATTTTTCTCCCTCCCTCCCTTCCTCCCTTTTCTCCCCACTCCACAAGACAGCAACCAGGTAATATATGTACAATCCACAAGTGCTCTTTTTATCAGTTCTTTCTATGGGGGTGGATAGTAAGCTTCATCATCAGTCCCTTGGGAATGTCTTGGATCATTGCACTGCTGAGAGTTGTTAAATCATTCACAATTGCTCATTGAACTATACTGCTGTCACTATGCACAATGTCCTCCCAGCTCTACTCACTTCACTATATATCAGTTCATGAATCTTTCCAGGTTTTTCTGGGATCATCCTGTTTGTCATTTCCTATAGCACAAGACCATTCCACCACAATCATATACCACAGCTTCTTCAGTCATTCCTCAATTAATGGACATTCCCTTGATTCTCAATTCTTAGCCACCACAAAGAGTTGCTGTGAATATTTTTTGTACAATTTTCCCCCTTTTCTCTTTTTCATGATTACTATTGTTAACTGTTTCCCTTCCATCCTATTCCCTTCACTATGATATTTATTCTATTATCCATCTTCTTTCATCCTATCCCTCTTCAAAAGGGGTTTGCTTCTATTTGTCCCCTCCCCCACTCTGCCCTTCCTTCTTTGCCCTCTCTTTTTTTCTTTTGGTTTTTCTTTTTTTTTTTTTTTTTGGTGAGGTAATTGGGGTTAAGTGACTTGCCCAGGGTCACACATCTAGTATTTGTTAAGTGTCTGAGGCTGGATTTGAACTCAGGTCCTTCTGAATCCAGGGCCAGTGCTCTATCCACTGCGCCACCTAACTGCCCTGCCCCTCTCTCTTTATCCCCTTCTCCTATTTTCCTGCAGGGTCAGAGAGATTACTCCACCCAATTCCTTGAGCCAATTCTTTTTCTTTTTTCTTTCTTTTTTTCTTTTTGCGGGGCAATGAGAGTTAAGTGACTTGCCCAGGGTCACACAGCTAGTAAGTGTCAAGTGTCTGAAGCTAGATTTGAACTCAGGTCCTCCTGAATCCAGGGCTGGTGCTTTATCCACTGCGCCACCTAGCTGTCCCGTTTATTTTATTTTTCTTTTGTGTCCTTGAACCAATTCCAATGAGATTGAGGTTTTTGCGCCAATTCTGATGAGTGTTAGGCTCATTTACTGTCCAGATTAAATAGATTACTTCACCCAGTTGGGTCTGTGTGTGTGTGTTAATCCTTCCTCAAAGTTGCCTCAAACTCTGATGAATTTAAGGTCTTTGAGCCTTTTCTGATGAGTGTAAAATTCATTTACTGCCCTGCTCCTCCCATATCTCTTCCCCCACTCTATAAACCTTTTCCTGTTCCTTTCATGTAGGATTTCACCTCTGCCCTTCCCTCTCCCCCAGTGCATTCCCCTCACTCCTCAATTTAACCCTAAAGATGTTATCATGGGGCAGCTAGGTGACACAGTGGACAAAGCATCCACCCTGGACCCAGGGGGATCCTAGCCAAAACCTGGCCTCAGACACAAGACAGTTACCCACTGCACCACCCCAGGTATGTCCCCCAACTCCAGTTTTTTATGGTTCTCTAGAGTCTTGTATTTGAAAGTCGAATTTTCCATTCAGTTCAGGTGTTTTCATCACCAATACCTGAAAGTCCTCTTTTTCATTAAAGTCCCATTTTTTCCTCTGAAAGATTATGCTGAGTTTTGCTGGGTAGGTGATTCTTGGTTGTAATCCCAATTCCTTTGCCCTCTGGAATATCATATTCCATGCCCTCTGGTCCTTTAATGTAGAAGCTGCTAGATCTTGTTCTATCCTGACTGGGGCTCTACAGTACTTAAATTCTTTCTTTTTGGCAGCTTGCAATATTTTCTCCTTGACCTGAAGGCTCTGGAATTTGGCTAAAATATTCCTAGGAGTTTTCCTTTTGGGATCTCTTTCTGGAGGTGATCAGTGGATTATTTCAATTTCTATTTTACCTTCTGCTTCTAGAATATCAGGGCAATTTTCCCAGACAATTTCTTGGAAGATGATGTCTAAGCTCTTTCCTTGATCATGGTTTTCAGGTAGACCAATAATTTTCAGATTATCTCTCCTGGACCTATTTTCCAGGTCAGCAGTTTTTCCCAGAAGATATTTCACATTGCTCTCTCTTTTTTTTTTTATTCATTTGGATCTGCTTTATTGTGTCTTGGTTTCTCATAAAGTCACTAGCTTCCATTTGTTCAATCCTAATTCTTAGGCAATTATTTTCATCAGAGAGATTTTGTACCTCCTTTTCTATTTGGCCAATTTGAATTTTCAAGCTGTTGTCTTTTTTCTCATGTCTTTCCTGCATCATCCTCATTTATCTTTCTGTTTTTTCTTCTACCTCTCTAACTTTATCTTCAAAGTCCTTTTTGAGCACCTCTGTGGCCTGAGACCAATTCATATTTTTCTTGGAAGCTTTAGATATAGGGCCCCTGACATTGACATCTTCCTCTGAAGGTACACCTCAGTCTTCCTTGTCACTGAAGAAACTTTCTATGTTCCTCACCTTTCTCTGTCTGCTCATCTTGCCTTTTTTTAAACTTAGCTTTTAACTCCTTAAAGTGGGGCACTGTTTCCAGGCTGCAGTATCCCAAACTTCAGAAGTCCCAGGTGGTATGATTTAAGGAAAATCAGGTTCTTCACTCACCTGGCCTGTTGCCTGGTCCATAGATGACCCCAGACCAACTTGCTAATCAACCAGATTTGTGTGTTGTGATTATCAGCTCTGAGGAGCCTGTGCCCTTCCCCCACCTGGGCCACTGCTACTCAAGGGTGAAAAACCCAAGTTCTGCCTTAGCACCAACATAGACCCTTGTAGTCTCCCCCCTACCCAGGGCTTCACCCTCTCACTAGACTGTGAGCTTAGTTCCAGATGACACTGGTGCTTCAGCTGATTCAGAGGCTCTGGGGGTCTCCTTCTCTGGTGAGACCTTCATGGGACTGGATATCCTGTGTCAGGGTGACTGTGGGGTTGGGCTCGACTCTTGTCTCAGAACAACAGCTCCCTCCTTCTGGCCTTCCAAGCCGTTCTTGGTTAGAAGATGATTTCAGCACATTCTTCTGTGGGTTTTCCTGCTCCAGGCATTGTCCTATGGCATTATTTGGATGTTTTTTGGAGCAAACGTGTCATGAGTTCGAGGGCTCACTGCCTTTCCTCTGCCATCTTGACCTAGCCTCAGATTCTTACTAGAGGTGACCCTGGCCAAGTCATTTAACTAGTGTCTGCCTCAGTTTCCTCATTTGTAAAATAGAAATAATACTAGCACCTGCCTCGAAGGTTTGCTGTGAAAATAAGGTAATATTTGTAAAGTACTTTGTAGTCCTTAACGAGCTCCATCAATGTTAGTTTTGATGAGGAGTTTGAATTCTAGATCAACAAGTAATGACATATGTGACCTTGGTCAAGTCATTTAAACCTCTATGAGGCTGAGTTCCCTGTACAATGAGGTAGTTAGTCAAAGTGACCTTAGAAGTCCATCCCTTTTCATCTGTAAATCTATGATCCCCTGATCTGCAAATAGCAAAGATGATATTTTTGTGCCTATAAAGAATGTTGCTTTTAGCTTGATAGCAAATATGAACTTAAATAGATTCTTAAACATTTTCATTTGGCTTTGGGAAGTTCAGAAAGAACCAATAGGAAAAGCAGGTTAAGACATTTTCCAAATTTCCCCTTACATTTGTACATTATGCTGAGTAAATGTATTATTAATGACTTGGAGCTTGGGATAGAATCATATAAATATTTACAGGACCTAAAATAGCAAACCTGCCAGTGAGCTGGTTTTTAATTTAAGATCACAGCATGTTAGAACTGGGAGGGACCTTACCAGTGGAAAAGGAACTGGTTCATTCTCTGTCTCTGTCTCTCCTTCTTTCCTTGTGGACCATCCTTGTCTCTTCACGTGTCATCTTCTTATTCAATAAACTCCAGTTCCTCCCTAACAACTCCGCATCAAATAAAAGATGTTTGGCATTCAAAGCCCTTTCATCACCTATCCCCACCCCCTGCCCCACCTTTCCAGACTTTACCAAAAGTACTTTGTAGGGGGGGCAGCTAGGTGGCACAGTGGATAAAGCATCAGCCCTGGATTCAGGAGGACCTGAGTTCAAATTCAGACTAAGTCACTTGACACTTACTAGCTGTGTGACCTTGGGCAAGTCACTTAACCCTCAATGCCCCACAAAAAAAAAAGAAAAATGTTATTTTATCATCCACCATAGGTACTAGGTGCCATTGTTGTCTCCATTTTACAGAAGAAACTAAAGATGAGGTTAAGTGACTTACCAAGGGTCACATAGCTAATAAGTGTGTGAAGCCAGACTTGAACTCAGGACTTTCTGACTCCAGGTTCAGCACTCTACCCTCTGTGCCACCTGGCTGCCTACTAGATAAACTTGACACGCATAAAAAAAACAAAACCAATTAACTGCCATATTGTGTTAAGCATGATGTAGTGCTAGACTTGGGCAGCTAGGTGGTGCATTGAATAGCCAGGCCTGGAGTCAGAAAGACTCCTGTTTCCCTCAGTTTTCTCATCTGTAAAATGAGCTGGAGAAGGAAATGGTAAATCACTACGGTATCTTTACCAAGAAAACCCTGAATCCCAAGTTCTGGTGGAGATCAAGGAAAGGCCTTTTGTGTCAATGATAATTTCCTGTAAAGGTTTCAATAAAGTGACAGGAATGCAAGCCAGATTGAATTCCAATTTGGAAAAAGAAAGTACTAACATGCAAATCATGTCATTCATAAGAAAAAAAAATAACTTACCTACACAGGCACCAGAGAATATTGTTTTCTGCACAGAATATTCTCTCTGATTTTGTATTTTACTTAAGATGTGGCTTCTACATGAACATATAATAAAATATGCTTTTCTTGGAAGGATTTGTAAATCACACTTCACCTCAGCATACAAAAAGCTGGATTGGTACCCCAAATAACAATCTATCAAGAATCAGGGATTCGGGGCAGCTGGGTGGCACAGTGGATAAACCACTGACCTTGGACTCAGGAGGACCTGAGTTCAAATCTGACCTCAGACACTTGACACGCACTAGCTGTGTGACCCTGGGCAAGTCACTTAACCCCAACTGCCTCACAAAAACAAACAAACAAAGAATCAGGGATTCACTTTTATCTTTAATCATAACAACTAGTATCTGGACACTTCAGCAACCTGGTTGCCAGCAGAGCTCTTGATACCACATTATTGTACCAAATAAAACAAGACATTTGATTTTTCAATCATCTTTATTCCTACCTGGACTGTGAACATTAGTTTTTAAGTATAGCACAAAACAAAATTAACTCAAAACATCGGCATGTCATACAGAGGGTGTAAAAGTGTCTGAGAAATGGAGAAGGTATTTTCAAGCTACAAGGCTATCTCTGACCTTTTAAAAATCCAGAGGAAAATTGGGAACATATTTTGCTTCCAATAAGGTAAAGCTTAAATAAACATCTTCAGAAGTTTTCACAAAAGGTGATGTTCACTTGGCAAGTCTGACTGTTGAATCAACACTAAAGTTACATAGATTGCTTTCACATTATTAGAAAGAATTCTCTAAATTTCAAGTAATTACACAAAAATAGACAATGTAAAATAGTAGCTTTCATCTTGTTTCTGTTGTGGTTTTGAACATTAAAATGTTCTAATAAGAGTCCAAAAAAGTAGATGGTTATCATTGCTATATGTCCGAGTGACCCTGACAGAGAGAGAACCTAGAATATTATTGATTCTCACCAACAAGGCAAAAGCGAGGCTGAGAAGGCAGAGTATAAGGAGACCATTTGAGACATTCAAAATTCCAGCCTCATATCTTGTTAAGCTAAGTGACATTTTTTGACCCCAAAGAAATAGGGTTTAAAACACTCGTGACGGGGCAGCTAGGTGGAGCAGTGGATAAAGCACCGGCCCTGGATTCAGGAGCACCTGAGTTCAAATCTGGCCTCAGACACTTGACACTAGCTGTGTGACCCCAGGCAAGTCACTTGACCCCAATTGCCTCACTAAAAAAAAAAACAACAACACTTGTGACAAGAACACTTAAAGAAAATTACAGCACCGGGGGCTCTTGGTGGCATAGATAGAAAACTACTGAATGTGACCGAGTGAGCTATGTATTAAAATAGATCTCCCTCCCCTAGACTTCTGAAATTGTGCTATTATATCATGAAGAATTTCATATAGGCTTTTTCTGTCATTCTGCTTATTACCCTTCTCTTTATATTATCTGAAGCCTGTTATTATTATTATTATTATTATTATTATTATTATTATTATTTAGCTTCCAAGATATTACAGAAAGGAATTACTCAGACAGTTCAAATTCCAAGTTAGAAAAATTCACATTTCCTGTGCTACTGAGTAAATTGGCTGGTAGCAGAGGCCAAAATGACTACTTGATCAGACCAGTGCATCCTACTTCCACTCCTGAGCTAAGCAAGAATCACCAGTGATTGCAACACACTCTTTCTATGCCATGGCAAAGGAGAAGGTTCTGAATGAATAGGCCTGGTAGGTTCCCTTCTGCTGGCAGCTAGGTGGCACAGGAAATAGAGTGCCAGGTCTGGAATCGGGAAGACTCATCTTCCTGAGTTCAAATCTGGCCTCAGACACTTACTAGCTGTGTGACTCTGGGCAAGTCACTTCACCATGTTCGCCTCAGTTTCCTCATCGGTAAAATGAGTTGGAGAAGGAAATGGCAAACCACTCCAGTATCTCTGCCAAGAAAACCCCCAGTGGGGTCACAAAGAGTAGAAAACTACTAAAAACAACAACAAAGTTCCCCTTCAAAGTCTCAAGGCAGAATTAAGGATAACTACAAGTATCCAAGAAGCCTAGACAACAAAAATCACTGTGCTTGGAACAATGGGAGAATACTTATGTACAACCCTTTCAAGAGGCATTTATTAAGTACCTACCACATGCACTGAACAGAACTGGATTTAATTGACTACTTTAGTAGATGCTGTTCCATGATGTCAAGCCAGTTGTTTTTTTTTTTTCAAAAGAACTTGCTCTTATAAACCATGCTGCCATGTAAATAAATCCACTGTATTATGCCTGGCTGCTAAGTAGCACAACAAAGTCCCAGATAACTCAAACATATCCATAGCTAGCTGTGATTTAAGGTAAAAGCTTTCTTAAATATGTATCAAATGATTCTTTCAAGATAGAATGGATTTGTAGCATATATTTGTAGCAATCTATATTTGTAGCATAGTATGTGTCTATCTCCTAGACTGAAAACTCTATGATGGCAGGGACAAAACTTCTGTTTTCTGGTGGAGATGTTGACATTTTTTATTTTTAATGGATACTACATTGTTCGTGAACAAAGCTGAAAGTAAAATGTTAATGTGGTTTGGGCTCATTAAAATGTTTCCAAACACACCATGTTTCAAGGTGAGAATTTAAAGAATCAAACCATCAACTGGTAATAATGACTCTTTGTAGCTATTTAGTGTAGGGGAAAACATTTTTACTGACACAGAATGGCTGTAGCAACAAGGAGTCTCCCCACACAGGTCAAGAGAAGGGTTGAAACCACAGATCCCTAAGATAGTACTGGGTGAAGAAAAAGAAGAAGATCCTTTTTAAAGACTATTCTCACCATGAAAGTAAATCCTCATCAGCTTTAGTGGTATGCTCCCACAACATACATAACTCTGTGTAAAAAAGTCTGCAATGAAAACATGTTCATGAATTTTTAAACTCAAAAATACCAATGCTCCAAAGAGCTCATTTTAAAGCCCTTGTTCTAGTTTACTCAGTTTGCGTTTTTCCAGCCCTTATTTGATGGCCTCCTAAGAATCAGAATGATTCTTTTAAATCCTTATTTGCTGCGCTCTATAAATGGTATCAGATAAACTATTTAAAAGACACGGGGCTGAACAATACTAACACCATAAATGAGATGGGTAAACACTATCAGCAAAGGGACCTCGCTGATCTGTTTAAAAACAAAACTCATTTCCATTAGTTATCCCCAAATGATTTCTGTATTTCCAATAATGTTTTCTAATTGAAGTCTCTGTACTGATTGCTTACTTGAACATGCTGCTTATTTTCTTATAATCTTCACTTCTATCCTCAACCACCCCGATCTTAGACCTTTCTGAATTTATATGCAGTTGAGATACTGTTCACTTTCTTCTTGCCAAAGGGAGCCTGTTCATAGCCAGCCAAGGTCAGAAAGTCACTCTACAAAACACAAATGCAAAGTGTCCTGAAAAGAGCTAAAAAGGCTTAACAGCTCTGGAAGAGTACTGGTGAGCCAAAGAGCAGGCAGAAAACACACCTACAGACCTCTTGACTTTGGATTAAGGGTCATTCAAATGGAGTATGTATTAAAAGAGTTTGAGAGACTTCCAGTTAGGTGACAGTGATAAAGTCATATGGAGTTTTCCATCTGACCCTAAATGATGGTTAAACACATCTCTTACATGGTTTTGAACAGATGACCAGGATCAGGCTCTCCCAGAAAGCATCTGGATATTTGCTCATTTACCTAGAAGGTAACTAGCACTTTTCCAGATGGAAGGAAGGAGAGGACACAAGCAGCCACTTCCAAACTGGCAGGCTCCTCCCAGCTCCTTCCTACTGATATCGCTTAGCGCATCATCAATCCTTACAGCCCCACCCCTGGAATTCTGCCTAGTGGCCTAGACTTCTGGAACTCCTTGGGGCAGAGGATGATCTGAAGGTGAGTGGACTATTGCTTAGTAGTGTTATTTGTCTGGATTCTTCAGCACTAACTACTGCTACCACAACCTAGAAATCTTATATACCAGCCCATATGTAAATATGGAATTGCAAGCCTACCAGTTGTAGTAGACCCAACAACTTCTTTCATGTAGAGAAAAGGAAATAATGACCTCCCCCCCCCCAATCTGGCAGTTATTAGCAGCACTGACAGGCAGCACGTGATAGAAATCACAACAATCTATAAATGCTATAAATCCACATGACTTTAAAGAAGTAAAACATCTAACTTCAAAACCAAAATTAACATTCTATAATTAGCCATGCACTACTTTTATACTACAATGCCTGGGAAAGGATGCTTTTTAGAAGATGACTAGAAATGAATTGGACCTTTTCAAGCTCCCCAACAATAAAAAAGGAAATCTCTACTTCAATAGGATTTGACATCTTATGGTAGGGATGAAGGAAAGGATCTGAATTTCAAGGTAATAAGCCCACCCTTGAGTCTTTGGACTTTCTGAATGAAGAAAGGGATTGAGGAACCCACAGAATGCTAGAAGTAGAATTGACCTGAGGGATCTTCTTGTCCTATCCCTTTATTTTGGCGAGGAGAAAACTGAAGCCCAGAGCAATTTAACAAGAGCTTCAAAAATCCTGATTCGAAAAAATTGAATGGAAGGTAAGCTCCTTGAGGGCAGGGGAAGTTTGAAATGTATCATTTGCATTCCTGGCACTTAGCCAGGCACAAGACTGCTTGTTGATTCAATGACTGATGTGAGAAAGCTGATTGTTGCTTATGACCACTCAAGGAAGTAGTTGAAAAAGTAAAAACATCCTCAACGCAAACAAGACCCAAATTATCCTTTAGTTCATTTTTTTCCTACTTCTCTGACCCACAGGTTTTCCCCAACTTCTGTTCAGGAACTACCCCACCACTGGCTAGCCATATTATATCTCTTCACCTCTCTGGGTCTCAGTTTCCACGTCTGCCAGGTGGCAGTAGGGTTAAGCTAAATGATATCTATGGATCTTTCTAACTCTAATATTCAATCATCCTATACATTGCATTTTGGTGTCCTTATAAAAAGTGACTGTCCTATTTTAGTTCACCACAGCGATTCATTATATATCCAGCTCTCTCCTTTTTGACTTTGGAGGATCGGTTAATTAGACTGGGGACCCCTTGAATCCTACTTGAGAAACTTAGTTAACTTCCAAAGTCTACACATTTCTTCCTAAAGATTTAAAACTGATGAATGAAAAGGTTCACTATTACATAAAGGCTGACATTCACCATTTAGGCTCAAATTCAGTAGCTGACCCATGTGACTTCAGAAATAGCTGAGGTCTGTCTCTGGAAGTTCAGTGTTTTTCTACGTTCCAGCAATGACAAAAGAAAGCACAGCAGAATTAGTTAATCAGATATTCAACCTTTAGTCACTGGAACTACATGGCTATTTTAAATTATTAAAATACCAAATGGAATAGCATTTACTGAAAAGGGGGTGGAATAATGCTGCAAAAAATACATCTCCAGTGTATATGTAGATAGACAGGTATTTCTTTAATGTGTTTGGGAACACATACATCTCCCATTCCTTTACTTCAGAGACAATACTGCATAGGCTTTGAATCATTATTTTAGCCCTTCTTAAAATCTCACATTTCATTATAAAATACTTATGTGATTTACAATAGAAACTGAGATTCTTCAAAATAAAACTGAAAATTTTCAATTGACTTCAAGTAATTTGCAAAGCTGTATCCTAATTTACACAAAATACATGGTTAATTGACAGTTCTTTTCACAGTTCAGTAGTTTTGAAAAACTAGTCTGCAAGTTTTCCCAGAGAACACTTGAAGATATCTTTTGGCTGTTAGCGATGTTTACATGTTTTTTGTTTTTTTAAGTGAGGCAATGGGGGTTAAGTGACTTGCCCAGGGTCACACAGCTAGTAAGTGTCAAGTGTCTGAGGCTGGATTTGAACTCAGGTACTCCTGACTCCAGGGCCAGTGCTCTATCCACTGCGCCACCTCGCTGCCCCTGATGTTTACATGTTGATAGTATGGACTATCCACTTTAAAGTAATGACTCGTTATTTTGTAATAATGGAGTAATTAATCTAAGAGGGATGAAAAAATAAAACCTCCAAAATTCCCATTTTTAAAAAGTCTCATTTGATTTTTAAGAGTATTTTGTTGTAAACGTCTATTGCTACAATCCATTCTTAAATTATTTTACATTTGAGTTGATGTGGGGTACATGACCCTCCATAATTTAATCTTTAATTACTTTCATTTTATGGAAATCAATCTAATGACATATCAATAGGAGATCCTAATTACCACAATGCATGTTCTTATTAATGTAATATTTGCTGATGCTAACCATAAAGATAAATTACACCTGTCCAAAAATAAATTCCCTAAGCATCTCTTCAGTATTGAATGCTTTGAGACAAGAAAATGTCAGAGAATCATCATGTTTTTCATGAAGCTACAAAGACTCCATGGATTGCTTGTGCCATATTTCAGATATACTAGTTTGTTATCTGGGATAAATTACTATAAATTAAAATGGAACTATCAAGTTAATAACAAATGGCACTAATAACACAGATGTGTTGATTTTTAGGTGGGAGTACTTATTCTAACCAAAATCACTAATGTAAACAGTTTGAAAGTATTGCCTATGAAAGACTTATTGCAAGTGGCAAAATCCACTAAGAAAAAGCTTAACTTGTGTTATGAGGGCAGTACTTTATTAAGAACAACTATTATCAACACAGATTAAAAAAAACTTACTGTTTCTCCATATTGTTTCAGGGATGCCCATAAATACTGTAAATAGTTATTATTCCACACATAACTAATTGTACTTGGATGAACGATGGAGCTCCATTTAGAGAAAATTGAAACTAGCACATAAACTAGTGAGGACAGATAGGTGAATTCAAGTTCTCATTAGGTAAGACTACCACCCCCTGCAGTCACAGAAAGATGGCTAGCTACATCACAATTCTAATTCTGACAACCAAGAATGCATTAAGAAGTCAGTCCAGCCTTAGAACTTAGGTCAATAAACCAGGTGGCAGTTGAGCAGGCTCCATTTTACTGATTTCACTAGCTATACTGGGTTTTATCACTTTTCACTGTCAAGTTATCTCTGAACTCCAGAAAAACAACCTTTAAACGCTTTTTTTGTACCTGGTCTTCAAACAGAATCCAACATTTCTAATTGCTAATAGCAGAACTGAATAGTAATCTAACAGCTGTTTAAAAGTCCCTGCCTATGGGCACCTACTAGAAATAGTTGTTTTTTCCCCTATTTGTGTACACAGGCCAACTAAATGATTGGCACTTCAATATAATCAACTAAACATAATGCTTTTAAAAAGTAGTTGCCCTCCAATTTTTAAAAATCTGTATTTTTAGCTAGGGATGGCAGAAATTAGGCATTTCAGTGCATAATGGAAAACCAGAGCTTTTCCACACTGGGGAGAGGGGAAGAGGTAAGCAAAGTTTTAAAATCACTGAGAATAATTAAAGTGCATATATTATCAACCCGACAAATCCTGTCAGTCAAGGCCTCTAAAACTTGAAGGCAGCAGAAGTAGGAAACGCAATTCAATGAGCATCCCATTGCCCTTAAAAATGCTGCTTTATAAAAAGCATTCATACAAAAATGGGTGAGTTGTACAGCTCCAAGTGTGGAGGTAAAGAATCCTGGGCATTTATCAGTTCACAGTGGAAGAAATCTGCATGTGCCTAAGTCCAGATCAACTATCGAGAATCCCTGGACAGATGGATTTTAAAGCACCCCATAAAGGATCTGTAGCACCCCATAGGCAGAGCCATCTTTTCCTATAATTTATTTAGAGTCTCTTTTCTCTGGGTCACTGTAGCCCATAGTTTCCGCAGAATGAGGCAGGTGAAATGTCTTCTGGTCAAAATAACTTTCTAGTCCCATACTTTACAGGACATCCCTTTCCCCAACTCAAAGAATGCTCTTCTGTTTCTCGATATTTCTGGAGACTCTCCTTCAACTTTCTTTATTCACAGGATCCACCTTGCTTGGAGAAAGAGGGATTGTTCGCGTACCTTGGGCTAGTATCTTCTTCCCAAAATTTCCAACCTAACACCCCCATAACAAGCAGCAGAGGCACAGCGTTTGACGTTTCTTTACCCTTCCTTCTTTTCTCTCTTCCTCCCCGCTCAAAAAAAAAAAATCCCAAGGAGTTTATAGGTGAGAAATGGGATCACGCAGAAAAATACTCACAAACTCACACCCCCAGCCTGAGTATGCACGTCACCAAAAGAGACTCAAAGTTTCTTGAGCTCGTCCCTGCCTCCTTCACTCGCTACCGCTCCCCAGTCCCCCCACCCCCACCCCCCAAAGTCTCCAAGTCTAACCACTGGACAAATGTTTGGGAGGAAGGGGAAAGGGGTGGAGATCTGCGGTTCAGTGAGGGCTCCCAAGGCTGTCCTCGGGAGGCACCTGCGCGGGATGTGGCAGCTGGCAGCGGCTGGGAGAATAGCTCAGGGTGTAGTTGGCCCCGGCGTTGTTGTCCCAGAACTCTCCCTGCGCGCAGCGGTAACAGACCGCGAAGTGGACAGCGAAGCTCTGCTGCTGCTGCTGCTCCTCCTCCTCCCCTATCAGTCCCGGAGGCAAATACAGGGAAAAGTGAAAGCGGTCCGCGTCCGGCTTGCAGGCTTCCCCAGCCCCCTCCTCAGATCTCCGGGTGCCTAGGTCTAGGCGGGCCAGCTCGGCGTTCTCCTCTTGTCCCTGCGCTTCTAGCTGTTCGGGCTGGCCGGGTTGCAGCGTAGCGGGCACGTCCAAGAAGGAGCGCCATTCGGTGAAGGTGTAGCGCACGGTCACTTCCCGGGGCCCGGCGCAGCGTAACACCCGGCCGGAGCCTTTCACCTCGCCGGCGGGAGACGCACCGCAGTCTACCTGCTCCAGGCACACTCGCTGCAGATGAAGGCGCTCCGAGGCAGCTCCGCCGGGGCCCGGCAGCTGGAAGAGAGGCTGCAGGCGGGGCAGCGCCGGGGTTGGGGCCGGAGTGGGGCGGCTCCCCTCCGACAGGAGCGGGGAGAAGGCCGCGGCCAGCAGGTCCCCAATCTGCTCCAGGTCCCGCTCCCGCATGGGAAAGCTCTTGAGGCGGGAGAACACAGCTGGGGGCACCTGCGGCTCCTCGGCCGCGCTGAAGTGCTTCACGCTGGCCAGGCTGAGCCCCAGAGAATCGGCGAACTGCACCCGCTTCTTGCACTTGGTGCAACAGGCGCCCGGGCTCAGCAGCTCCTCCTCTCTGTCCGTCGCGCCCCACTCGGCACTGGGATCCCGGGGCTGAGGCTGCAGCCTCTGCTGTTGCTGTTGCTGCTGCTGCAGTAACTTGGCTGCTTCTAGGATGGGGCCCGGAGGCAGGGATAAGGAGCGGGCGCGGCAGCAGCGGCGGGTATCCAGCAGCTCCTGCTCCAAGAGGCTGGCATCTTTTTCGGAGAGCTGGGGGCTGTCCCTAGGCAGAGGGGGAGGGCTCCGAGCCGGGGCGTCCGGGCAGTTGTGGCGCCTCTCGCCGCCACTCCCTCCTACCCTTAGGGTCTCTGGATCGGGGCTCTCCTCCGCTAGCTGTGGGTCTCCGTAGGGCATCGACCCCGAAGGCTCCAAACTCAGGATCTGGGGAGCCTGGGTCTCCATGGAACCACTGGGCCCCTACTGCGCGCCCCCGTGGGACTGCTAGATGGTGCAGTTTCTTTCGTCAGGTTTCTCCCGTGAACTCTGGGGCTAATCTTGGCCAACCTCGGGGTTTTATAGACTAGGGGCGCATGTAGAGGGAGAAAAGCTCTCTCCTACTTTCCCCCACCCTCCAAATCTGCCCAAGGCTTGGGCAGAGAGAGCTGTTTCACTTCGGAGTCTCCGGGTTTTAGCTGATGCTGACAAAGGAAAGGGGAGGAAAAGCAGGGGTGGGAGGAGGGAACCAACGGAAGGATAGCCCTTCTATGGATCCAGTATGGATCGAACCTGTGATGGGCTGTGGGAGGGACCCAGTTACTGGGAAAGGGGAGACTTTAACATCGCTCTACCTGGGGGGGGCGGGGTGGGGGTAGTCTCCCAGGGCAAGGTCTTCTGGGATGGATTCAACTCACGTGGCTCAATTTGGACACTTCAAAACAAGTACGCCACTTGGGAGGGGTTGGGGCGGGGGCGGGGCTATGGAATAACCCTGAGATAAGAGGGAGAATAAAACTACTTGGCCGCAAAACCAATTTGCCTTATTTTCCTCGAATGCCAACAGGAAACTTATTAGCTCTGTGACTCGGGCAAGTATTGGCCCCTCTGAAATTGTTCACTCCTCTGTATCATGAAAGTCACAACAGCATCATCTTAAATGATTATTGCATGGATCAAATAAGATGAAGTATGGAAAGCGCTTTACACATCTCAAAGGGCTGTATAAAATGTGAACTATGATTGTCTGAGAGTAGAGTAATTTATGCCATTTTCACTTCCCCCAGGGTTGCATTTTGGTTTTATAAAGTGACTGGAGAACAATTTCTCAGATGATTAACTACAGCAGTGAAAACCTCACGCATCCCTTTGCTGGTGATTGGTTTATCGGTTGCCTCCTGCAATTTCCCTCCTACAGATGGAAACCCATTTTGGCCCTGGGAATTATTCTGGGTATACATCTCTAATCCAAACCGGCAAACAAAGGAAAACGTCCGCAAAGGGCAGGTTAAGGCTCAGGTCCGTGGGGTCTGTGTTTTTGATGGGTTTGATTTTGATCGATAGATGGTAGGCTCTACCTACCCTCTCCTAGAAAATCTGGACGCTTTCATGCCCTATCCCCAGCCGAAACTACCTATCCCTCCACTTTATTATTTCTTAGTTGTTCCAAAAACTCCGAGATGCGGAGCTGGCCACGTCCCATACAGAAAGTAACTGGGATTCCTGCAGAAGGAAAACTGATCGGAGAGCCGAATATCTCTTTAAGAGGTCGCTTGAGGTGCAGATGAAATTTAGGAGGTAAGACATGCCTTCCTTTTCGGCTCCCGGAGATGCGCCGCACTAGGAATAGGGAGGTGAAGGAAAGGCCGAAATTGGAAGTCTCTGCGGAAGCCGAAGGGGGTGTGTAAACCGAGCAGGGGGGCGGTGTCTGGGGGGAGGCGGAGACCTCTGAAAGCGAAGGAAGTACAGTAAGACATTGACCACCGACTTCAGTGCACGTACCCTACCCTCTTCCTTTTCCCCTCCCGCCCCGGCTGCCGGCTGCGGTGCAAGCACACAACCCGGATCAAACTCGTTGCCTGGTTCTCCGCTAGGGCGCTAGCGAGTAGCCGAACTTCTAGGGCCGTGCACGAACTGCCCAGTGGTAGGAGGGCGGAACAGCCCTGAGAACTGAAGCAAGGCTGGGGGGAAGAGAAAGAGGCTGTCTGTGCAAAGTTGGCCTGGGCTAGAGTGTTGCCTCTCCAGCTAGACACAACCCATCTTCCTGGGCGCCTCTTAATCCTGGCACCTTTCCAAAGTACATGCCCTCAGACAGAAGCTGATTTTCGCTAAGCCTTATCAACCTCCCCTGCCCAAGCTTGGTCTGGCAAGGACAGTTTGTGGCTCCACGAACCAAGCAAAAGGTCTAGAAGGAGGGCGCGCTCCCCCCCCCCCTTCAGTTTACTTTGGTCTCCACTTCCACTGGGGAACCCGGGAAGTCTTTAAACACTAGAAGGGGTTTATGGTTAGATCGCTTTTGGTTACAGAGAAACTACTAACGTGTATAGACGTAGGGAAGAAGGCACGAGATTTTCTGATTAGTATTTCTCAACAAAAACTCAAACCACTTTGTACCAAAATTATTTTAAGCAATTTTTTCACTTCTCGGGGTAAAACGGATTAGGAGCAAGAAGATTAAAAAGGTGGGTGACTAAATTTGTGCAGTAGAAAGGACGAAATGAGATACACCAAGCACTTGTTCCCCCACCCTCACTCCCTCAACCCCTTGTAGTTAGGCAGGACTCGAAGAATTCACAGGGAAATTGTTCGATCCCAACGTAAGGTTTGGCTGGAATTTAGCTCGTTTCCAGGTTTAACTAACGACTTGGGTGAGGGTCCTTACATTTTCCCAGAGCATTTTGTCAGGCTCCTTTCTTTGCCCTTATTCTCACCCCATGTTTTGTGTAAACTGCCCTCATATATCATAGGTATTTAATAAAAAAGCTCTCCCTCCCGCTTCTCTCCCACCGCACACCTTCTTTTTATTTATTGATTGATTTGTTACAACAAACATTTATTTTATTTTTTCCAGTTACACGTAAGGGAAGTTTTCAACATTCATTTTCATAAGATTTAGAGTTCCAAATTTTTCTCCCTCCCTCCCTCCCTTTCTTCCCTCCCTCCACAAGACAGCGACCAGGTAATATATGTACAATCTACAAGTGCTCTTTTTATCAGTTCTTTCTATGGGGGTGGATAGTAAGCTTCATCATTAGTCCCTTGGGATTGTCTTGGATCGTTGTATTGCTGAGAGTAGTTAAGTCATTCACAATTGCTCATTGAACAATACTGCTATCACTATGCATAATACCCTCCCAGTTCTGCTCACTTCACTATACATCAGTTCATGAGTCTTTTCAGGTTTTTCTGGGATCATCCTGTTTGTCATTTCCTATAGCACAATACCATTCCACTACAATCATATACCACAGCTTCTTCAGTCATTCCTCAATTGATGGACATTCCCTTGATTTAGCCTTAGCCTTAGCCACCACAAAGAGATGCTATAAATATTTTTGTACAATTTTCCCCCTTTTCTTTTTCATGATTACTATTGTTAACTGTTTCCCTTCCATCCTATTCCCTTCCCTATGATATTTATTCTATTATTCATCTTCTTTCATCCTATCCCTCTTCAAAAGGGATTTGCTTCTGTCTGTCCCTTCCTCCAATCTGCCCTTCCTTCTTTTGCCCCTCTTTCTTTATCCCCTTCCCCTCCTATTTTACCCGCAGGGTTAGAGAGATTACTCCATCCAATTGAGTGTGTATGTTATTCCCTCAATTCTGATGAGTATTAGGCTCATTTACTGCTCAGATTAAATAGATTACTCCACCCAGTTGTGTGTGTGTGTGTGTGTGTGTTAATCCCTCCTTGAGCCAATCCTGATGAGTTTAAGGTCTTTGAGCCTTTTCTGATGAGTGTAAAATTCATTTACTGCCCTGCTCCTCCGCTATCTCTTCCCCCACTCCATAAGCCTTTTCCTGTTTCTTTCATGTAGGATTTCACCTCTGCCCTTCCCTCTCCCCCAGTGCATTCCCCTCACTCCTCCATTTAACCCTAAAGATGTCATCATGGTGACACAGTGGACAAAGCATCCACCCTGGACCCAGGGGGATCTCAGCCATAACCTAGTCTCAGACACAAGACAGTTACCCACTGCACCACCCCAGGTATGTCCCCCAACTCCAGTTTTTTATGGTTCTCTAAAGTCTTGTATTTGAAAATCAAATTCTCTGTTTTGATTAAGTGCTCTATTAGTAGTATACTATCTGTGTTTCCTAACTAAGAACTCAAGGGTTTTTAGATTTGGTCCCCAGCATGGCAGCTGCTCTCATGTGTAAGATGCACTCTCTAGCCTCAGACTTCTAAAACTACAGTTTAGGCATCTTTGCTGATGGGCTTCCCTTTTAATGGTATAGTAAATACCCTAACCCTAAAATAGAACAGTAAAAAATGTAGCTTCAAAACACCACCTCACATAAATCTGAACTGTACTCATGGAAGAGTGAACATAAACTTAGGAGGCAAATATATAGGAAGTAAACATGATCAGGGCAACTCATGTCTCTAGTACTGCAGAGCCCCAATGATCCTAGAGTCTTTCTTCATGCTGCTTACCATGGAATCTGTGTCTCTTCAAGACAAGCTGCTGGATTTACTTAGGTCTGTTTCTTTCCACAGCTATATTCTCAACTGCCAAGGTTAGTTCTCTCTCAAATCCACAGCCAGCTCTCTTCACTGCTGCCAGAGATCTCATTCCCTGAAGCAGTTTTTGCCTTAAAGTCTGTCTTTCTGTATATATCTGGAGAATGTATTTCTCTGCTCCTATCTCTAATCACTTGACTCAATTCCTGCTGGATGTTATTTCCTTTTGAATGAATAATTCCACTGAAAAATGCCATTGTTGATGGAATTAGGAGAATAAGAAATAAATCTCCTCCTCTCCACCCTCACAGATGAATAATAATTTCCTCTCAGGGGGTTGGCTCTAGTTGGATTGCTGACTCCTGTCTGAATATAGAGCTGACAAGCTTAACTTCTTCTTCTTCTTCTTCTTCTTCTTCTTCTTCTTCTTCTTCTTATTATTATTATTATTATTATTATTATTATTATTATTATTATTGCAGGGCAATGAGGGTTAAGTGACTTGCCCAGAGTCACACAACTAGTAAGTGTTAAGTGTCTGAGGCCAGATTTGAACTCAGGTCCTCCTGAATCCAGGGCCGGTGCTTTATCCACTGCGCCACCTAGCTGCCCCAAGCTTAACTTTTTAAACACAGCCAGAGGAGTGACCAGCTTTCAGCCAACCAATGGAAGTTGCCCCTTCCAATTCAACAAAGGAACTTTTCCTTCAATTTGTGAAGGCATGTAGAAAGTACACATTTCTTTACATTTTGCTTAATACCTAATTATTTGTCCCTTGTTTTCTGTGGTCATATCCTGAGCTAGGACCAGCTCTTCCCACTAACCTCCCTTATATATTCAAGGGAGCTTATTTAGGTCTCCTTTCAGGGGGAACTGACATTCAAAATAGGACCCTGCTACAATATTAATTCTTAATTTTTATAATAAAACTAAAGTCTCAAAACTATGTTTCCATAAGACCATGAGTATTGATAAATGAAACAGGCCAGAGGACCACAAAGAGAAAGGAAATGAAACTTTTGTTAGCATTTCTATCACTAGGATTCTTCATCATTACTTGCAGTACTACATTTGAACCTTAACACCTGATAGCTATGTAACAATACCTAAGAAGACAAAGTTGGCAAATGTGGTTGGACAAGACCAGGGACATGCTGTGACAATTGAGGATATCAGTCATTTAAAAAAATTTTTTCTTGGCAGGGCAGTGAGGGTTAAGTGACTTGCCCAGGGTCACACAGCTAGTGTCAATGAAAGATGAGGCTGGATTTGAACTCAGGTACTCCTGAATTCAGTGCCGGTGCTTTATCCACTGTGCCACCTAGCTTCCCCCAAGGGTATCAGTCATTTAAAAAAATATATCAGAAGAGAACAGAAAACCTTTCTCAAATTATTTTCTATGGAAACAAACACAGTTGCCTGGAGGGTACAGAAAATAAAATTTTGTTGTGTTTACAGTTTCATGACTAGAAAAAAAATCACTTATCAAAACAAAATGGAGCTTCAGTGGTTCTCCTCCAGCAAAGAATTTCTCATACAAATGGTAAGATCACATAAAATTTCCTTAATAAATGCAACCACAGAGATAATTTGGCTCAAAAGCCCTTTCATTATTAATTTCCAGGGAGACATAAAACAGAAAGATGTATGTTTGCCAGAAGTATTTTCCACTATTGTGTAGCATTTTCCGTATGAGCTCTGAACTGATCCAACCATTCTGGAGAGCATTTTGGAACTATGCCCAAAAAGCTATAAAACTACATGCCCTTTGATCCAGCAATACCACTGCTAGGTCTCTATACCAAAGAGATTGTTTTAAAAAGGGAAAAAGACCTATTTGTACAAAACTATTTATAGCAGCTCTTTTTGTGGTGGCTAAGAACTGAAAATCAAAGGAATGCCCATCAATTGGGGAATGGCTAAATGAGCTGTGGTATATGATGATTATTGAATATTATTGTGCTATAAGAAATGACAAGCAGAATGATTTCAGAAAGGCCTGGAAAGACTTGTATGAACTGATGTATAGTGAAAGGAGCAGAACCAAGAGAACATTGTGCACAGAGACAGCAATATTGTTTGATGAAGAACTATGAAAGCCTTAATTATTCTCAACAACACAATGATCCAAGACAATCCCAAAGGACTAATGATGAAACATACTATCCACCTCGAAAGAAAAAACTGATATTGATGAAACACAGACTGAAGCATGCTATTTTTCTTCTTTCTTTCATTTTTTCTTTTATTCAAGTTTTCTTACTTGTCCCCAAAGTGACTAATATGGTAATGTTTTACGTAATTGAATATGTATAACCTATATCTGATTGCTTACCAACTCAGGAAGGGGGAGTGAAGGGAGGGAAGAAAGAAAAAAAATTGGAACCCAAAACTATAAATAAAAATTTTTTTTACATTAAAAATATCAGTTGGCTATTCCAAATCTTTTCATCCCTCCTTAAGCCTTCTTGGCACCCCCTGTTCCCATCCTTTCAAGCTGAGGATCTTGCCTCATCTTTCATTGAAAAATTGAGACCATTCCTTAAAAGTTCTCTCCTCCTTTTCTCCCATGACTCAGGTGGCTTCTACTACCTCTTCTTTTACCCCTGTCTCAAGTGAAAAATTTGCTCTTCTCTTTGGCAAGGAATATTGTTCTACATGTGCAAGTAATCCCATTCCAACCCATCTTCTCCAGCAGTTTACCCCTTCTACTTTCTCAGCTTTCTCATTCATCTGCAATATATGTGTGTGCATATATGTATATAGTTTGTTTGCTTGTTGTCTCCCCCATTAAATTGTGAGCAAGGGAGAAAATTTTCTCAGGCTCTGCAGACAGTGTACTTTCTGATATCATTCTCCCAGAGTGAGAGAGGATCTCCCCATCAAGGAAGTATCATGTGACCAGCAGAAGCATCTTCAGGTTGTGGAGCCAGACTGGAGGTTAGGGAGGGGGCAGTCTCTAATAGCATTAGTTAGCCTAGTCCTTCCTCTGACTCTTAGTTTGGCCCTTTTCCTCCAGTTCTTGTGCACTCCTGGGGGGTTGAGAGTGTCTTTTGATAATGCCACTGAATTGAGCCCCCACTCTTGATATGTATTTTCTTCCACCAACTGTGATTGATGTCCCAGTTCCATTAAGCCAATTAATATAAATTAGCTTTTGCAAAAGGATAGTAACTTCAAAGGTATAGCAAGAACAGAAGTACAAACATTCTCCTCCCCCCACCAAATAACTTATGGGCACATTCTCCCCTGTAATACCTCAATGTCTGGGAGACTAGGCTCAGACTTAACAGTTTCTACATAGCATTGGCCCCACCAGTTTCAGGTCCAAATGCCAAAATTCTGATGAATGAGTTCTCATCTCTACCACAGCTTGGTCCCAAAGGTTGCTCCTTGTCCTTGGACATTGATTCTGGACTGGCTGATAACCCTGGCATGGACTCAACTGTCAGACTCTCAGACTCCTAGACTTTGGGTGGCTTACTCTGTTGAAAGGTCAGAGCTTCGAACTCCCTTCACCTAAAAGGAAAACACAAACCATAAAGCAAAGAAACAACACCCATATTCATGGGACCCTATATTGGACACATATTGAAGGAGAAGATCCAATAGTATTATCTCTCACATGATGCCATCATCTAGGTAGAAGTCACAGGAAGATAAAAACCCAACCAAAGGCCAGAGGAAGGACTAGATTAACTAATAACCTTTTGAATGATCTGCCTTTCCCTAGTTCTGGCTTTACAACTGCAACCAATCAAAAAGACTGCCATTTACCAGATAGCAGACCAGAACAAGTTACAGAATGTCTACATGCTCCAAAATCTTTTGTACACCTTCATGACTCTCCTGGAAGCCTACTCCCCAACCTCTTCTACATGAAGAATTGGATTGGCAACATTCTGTGTGTATTCTAAGCATATTCTCTGTGAAAATGGATACTTTGATTTGTTTGAGCCCCCAATTATCCAGGTAACTGAGAAGAGCTGTATGAGGACTGAATATTAGATAAGATACAGGGTGGTTTGACATACCAACAATCCTTTGCAGTGACTGAAAGTAAACCCAGGTGGATGTTCAAAAAATCAGCAACTCTGAGGCCAATGAAGCTCATCCCAGCCTTGAAGCCAACTCAGAGCCATTTAGTGGTTTATGGACCTTCAAGAGACATCCTTATCCTCAGAGACTCCATTAACTGTTGGTTATGGGGCTCTCAGATACATCCTGTTTTGTGGTTTTTGGAGACATCCTATTATCTTGTCTTTGCTGAAGTTTTGAATGGGCAGTTCTACTTATCACCAAGAACGTCTTCTGATTTGTGTATCAAAGGGCCATAGCTCTGACAATTGGAATTCTTCATTCCCTTCATTTCCTGGATCTCTCCCTCCCCTTGGAAATGGGGTTTCCTGCCTAAGATCTACCCAAATTCCCACCCTTTTTCCTTCCTTTGTTTAGAAAGTATAAATGCCTCACTCTTTCCAACTCCTCTTTGAACAGGTGAGGACACCAACTCACTGTTTCAGCTTGCAAACTTCTTCTTCTCAGGTAATAAATGCATTTATAATCTGTGTAAACTGTGATCAGACTCTGGTTGATTCCAGGTCCCCCTTCTTGGACCTGGGGTTTCTTCCATTTAACAGTTCACAAGTTTTGTTTGCTTTTTCTTTTTTTTTTAGCGAGGCAATTGGGGTTAGGTGACTTGCCCAGGGTCACACAGCTAGTAAGTGTTAAGTGTCTGAGGCCGGATTTGAACTCAGGTATTCCTGACTCCAGGGCCGGTGCTCTATCCACTGTGCCATCTAGCTGCCCCCTTGCTTTTTCTTTAACACTTCATATAATAGCTCTCACAGTATAGTGGGGGTGTAACACATCACCAGGACAGAAACTACAGGTTTGGGGTTTAGGTCAGTGTTCCAGATGAGAGGCAGACTCCGTTCTATACCACTTTCCCAACATTGATTTTTAGGCATTTTGCTGCTGGAAGGATAACCTCACAGTGTTTTAGACCTTGGCTAGCCATATGTATAAGTAGGTGAAGCAGTAGAGAGAGTGCTGGGCCTGAAGTCAGACATGACTGAAAAATGACTAAAAATCAATAAAAATGTGCCTCAGCAGGTAGGAGAGAAAAATGACCTTTCCTTCTTTGCTTTACTTTATCTCTGTCCCTTTCTCTCACTTGTTAACTTATCCTGGAGAATGGGAGGGGGTTTTAGGATTGAGAAACTGGTGAAGCTTGAAACCCAGAGCTTTGCAGTTATTGAATGAATAATCATTAGGTTGGCTACTGCATGTTGCAGAGCCTTCAGAGATTAAAGGGCAGAGCAAATGTTCACCTTGGGGTTGAGGGAGATAACCCATGGATAGCCAGACACAGCAAACAGGAAGTAAAGGTAAAGAAAAGATTAAGCTTTAGGGCATTTCCAAATGACCCAGCTCAAGCTCCAAAAAAAACTTGGCTGTCTTAAGGCCAAGAATCTCCTACTGAGAATAGGAAGATTCTTACCTAAGACTCAGAAAAAGAAAAGATGGTTCACTTAGTGGAGAACAGGTTCATTAGTGGGTTGTTGTTGTTGTTTTTTTCCTTCTCTGTGGAGTGATGTTGTTGGTCCTAAGACTGAGATAGGAGTGGCTGCTTTTCTTTTCTTTTTTTCCCCAGTTAAAAAATGTCAAGACAACTGAAATAATAACAGCTCAGATTATATATATGTATATACATATATATATATATATATATGTGACATCTTCCCTAGTAATTATATGTGTATGTATCTATCTATTTATTTGTAGGTTCACATATTTACAATTCAAACACAAAGAGCTGATGGCTCTTTTAGGCATTTTGCTACTGGAAGGATAACCTCACAGTGTTTTAGACCTTGGCTGGCCATATGTATAAGTATATAAACATGGATATTATTAGATCATCATTTCTTGGCATTAAAAATCATTGAAGTGTAACTTTTTTGGGGGGCAGGGCAATGAGGGTTAAGTGACTTGCCCAGGGTCAAACAGCTAGTTAAGTGTCAAGTGTTCAAGGCTGGATTTGAACTCAGGTCCTCCTGAATCCAGGGCCGGTGCTTTATCCACTGTGCCACCTAGCTGCCCCCAAAGTATAACTTTCTAAAGGAACCTGAGATCAAGGTTATAAATCCCTGGATGCAAATATTCTTGAAGGGCAGCTAGGTGGAGCAATGGAAAAATGACTTGCCCAGGATCATACACCTAGTAAGTTCAAATAAGGTGCAGTGGATAGAGTGCCAGATGCTACAGTCAGGAAGATTCATCTTCTTGGGTTCAAATCTGGCCTTAGACATCTACTAGTTATGTGACCCTGGGCAATTCACTTAGCCCTGTTTGCCTCAGGTTCCTCATCTGTAAAATGAGTGAGAGAAGGAACGGCCAACTGCTCCAGTGTCTCTGCCAAGAAAACCCTCAATGAGGTCATGAAGAGTCACACGCAACTGAAAAACAACTGAGCATCAACAAAAATGTCCCTGGAAAATCAACTATCAAATTAAATGTATTATAATTCAATCTCTGTTTTTGTGTTTTAGTGGCCTGCTTTAAACTGCTAGAAATGCATAAGAGGTTAATAAAAAGGTCCTTAAATTTCTTCTGAGCTCTCAAAGAATAGCAAAACAAACGACAAAACCAACCTTGCTCTTTCCAATAAATACTGCTGTAAAGACTATATTCACTCTTCTAATAAAAACCAATATTTAATATTGGAAACTGTTTGAGATAAGGAAGAAAATTTTAAAGTATGTTTCTTTAATGTTTCAAAGGGATAACTTGTGGGGCAGCTAGATAGAACAGTGGATAGAGCACCAGCCCTGGAGTCAGGAATACCTGAGTTCAAATCTGGCCTCAGACACTTAACACTTACTAGCTGTGTGACCCTGGGCAAGTCACTTAACCCCAATTGCCTCACTAAAAAAACCCAAAAAAACCCCAAAACAAAGGGATAACTTGTAACCTTACCAAAAACCAGAACCAAACATGGTTTTTCTCAGCCTCCCAATCACATCAGCCAAAGGCCACCAGATAAAGTGCCAGAAAGAGATGGGTAACACTTCCTAAGACAATTTATTTCTTGAATATGATTTTATATAACAAACAAATGTATAAACATGCAGTCCAAACTTTAGGCTGTATTAATAGGCTTAAAGCCAGTGAAGACCTCAGCACTTGGATAAACATAAGGCTAAACATAGAAGGCAAAGTAAGGAACTAGGCTAAAAGTTTTTCTTAGCTGCCAGTGTTGGCTCCTTCAGTCTCTGGCTGCACCTCCCTCTTTTCCCCCACTCCACCTCTAACCACAAACTTCCCACCCTTTACCCTCCCCCAATATTTTATTAAAGCACCATTTATAATGTTACAGTTAAGCAATTCTACTGTAAACAAAAAATTTCAGAGCTCTGCAGCTCAGCTGTAAAAACTTACTTGTGAGTCAAAAGAGGGCCTTAGCGATCTCACTTTCATGGATCTACATCACAGAAGTGTTAAGACCAGTGCTTTTCAGGCTGATGTTTAACTCACTGAACTGTCCTTATTTCAAGTGTAAAGGTCAGATTTACCCTCACTAAAAGTGTCCTGGTGCACATTTGCAGTAACCATTTCTTAGTAGTGGCTTTTCTAATAGAAACATAAAAAGCCTCGGGTTTTTCATTAAAAGGGCATGGAAGTACCCTCTCTTGTCATGAGGAAAAGAGAGCACTGTAACCAATGACTATAGCTGAAGCCATATGATAGGAGTGGAGAGGAACTCTCCAGTGACATGCCCAGTCGAGCTGTGCTTGGCAATAGCAGCTGGAGACCATGAATCCAGGAAGCAATGTCCAGTGAAGCAACATTCAACAGAGGAGTATCCCTGGAAGATTATAGATCTAGTGGAGGTTGACCTGGTGGAGACTGTCTTTGTGGTTCAATCATTCCAGTTGTATACAACTCTTCATTATCCCATGGTTTGACATTTCCCTCCCCAACTCATTTTACAGATGAGGAATTGAGGCAAACAGGGTTAAGGGACTAGCCCTCACATCTATCTGAGGCTGGATTTGAACTCAGGTCTTCCTGAGCCCAGGGCCTGCATTCTGTGCACTATGGCACCACATAGCTATCCAAGAGACTGTCTAGCAGCAGCTATCACAGAAGAAGCCTAGTGGGAACAGTGTGATCTCAACTGTCTTCGGATGCTGCCAATGCCTCAGATATCAAGATGATTTAAGTCACCGACCCAACATAAGCAAGAATGTTTACTTAGATTGAGAGGATACAGTTGTCAAACACAGGACAAAAATACACATTAGTGGATCTAGTTCTGGTTCAAGTTCATTTCATTTGAGCACCTCCTTTGCTTTACTTTTTCTCCATGTAGACGATGTTTGGGTGGAGGCTTTCCTAGGGTTCCTAAGGGACAACTTAAATTTCATCTTCTATAGGAAGCCTTTCCCAACCCCTCCGAATTCTGTTGCTTTCCCTCTATTATGTCCTATTTAGCCTGTACATAGTTTGTATGTTTGCTAGTTGGCTTCCCCATTGGATAGTGAGCTCCTTGAGGGAAGGGTCTGTCTTTTGCCTCTTCTTTTGACCCCAGGTCTTAGAACAGTGCCTGACATGTAGTAAGTGCTTAATAAATGCTTAATGATTGCCTGAAGGCAACTATGACTAGCATGGATTAGACCCATCTGCCATGTCTGATGGGCTTGTGGTCTGCCTTGGTGGCTTACCCATATAAGTACCCACGATCATAGGCACATCAGATCATGGGCATATCAATGGTGCAAAGCCTTTTATTATGTACAAAATAAAAAATCCTTTACACTCTTGTTACCTACCCCTGATTCCCATGTGGTTTATAACCCTATCTACTCCATAACCTGGGGGCTTCCCTCTTAAAATGCTACCCATATCACAGGGCCTGCTCAAACCCAGGTTATATGTATAGGCTTAGAAATTGCCTACCATAGCATAGCTAGAAGACATCAATACCTTTGAGGCATCACGGGCATGAACTGCTCCCTTAGGTTTTCTCTAGATGTGTGCCTTTCTTTAGATGCACCTTAGTTGCAGATGTTCCATACATGTTCATCCCTCTACACGTGTCCCCATTCCACATGTGTGCCAATTTTTTTCTGTTGAATGTGCGTGTATCTGTGAAGAATTGTACCCCCCCAGGCATATAAACAGGAAATGCTTTATTACTACTATTTTCACAATGTCATTTCATCAAACACTTTTGTGCTAATTAGGTCCTCTAACTATCACCAGCAAGCACACTGGTGAGGGTTGGTGGCCTTTGGTTTTAGTGAATTTGAAACAACAGAACACCTTGAATGTTTGGTAGTCTTTTATGGAATCCCCACTGTATGAGTTGAAGCTAAGATATATGTTTTTCTTGTTTAGTTGTTTTCAGTCATGTCTGACTTTTGTAACCCCTTGTGGAGTTTTTTTTTTTTTTTTACGGGGCAATGGGGTTAAGTGACTTGCCCAGGGTCACACAGCTAGTAAGTGTTAAGTGTCTGAGGCCAGATTTGAACTCAAGAACTCCTGAATCCAGGGCCGGTGCTTTATCCACTGCGCCACCTAGCCACCCCAGGAGTTTTCTTGGCAAAGATATTGGAGTGGTTTGCCATTTCCTTCTCCAGCTCATTTTATAGATTAGGAAATGAGGCAAACAGGGTTAAGTGATTTACCCAGGGTCACAAAAATAGTAAGTGTCTCAGGCCAGAATTGAACTAAGGTTTTCCTGACTCCAGGCCTGGAAGTCCATCCACCATACTACCTAGCTTCTCCCTAGCAGTTATGCTTATAACTTAATAGCTCTTTCCTTCTAAATCTGAAAGAACTGGGGTACTAATCAAACAGAATCAGACTCCTCCACTCTAACCACCTCGTTAATTTTGACATAGACAATGTTGCACTATTTAAAAGGCATCCTCTGCTAAGAGAGGAAACTCTAAGCATTACAAAGTAGTTATTCAGCACTTTAAGGGAGTCACTTATTAATTAAAAAAACTTTCCCCAGATTAACTATTAATTAAGAGGCATATGCCAGGGAGTGTTTGCTGACTAAGGTGGTTTGTTTATTACTACAACAAAAGGCAACCGAGGGAATATCAATAACTACCAGCCCAAATGCCTACTATCTCATCTACATAAAATATTTATGAGAACAATCCACATGCATATCAAAGACTTCCTTGAAGAGGGTATTAAAATGAACGAGACTGGCTTTTGCAAGCGACATTCCACTGCAGACCACATTTTTATCATCATTCAATAATTGAAAGATGTAGAGAATATAAAATTCCCAACAATGGTTATTGTTTGTTGACTCTAGGGGAAAAAAAGAATTTGATTCAGTAGAACAAAATATTGCCTTAAAGGTCCTCCTCCTATAAGTTGCCTGCCATCCTTACATCAAAATTTTACAAGATTCTTTGAAGAATATAACAACAGAGATAACTTTACTGATTCATCTCCTGGTTTCACTAATAAACCAGGCATAAAAGGGACATGTTTTCTTACCAAAGACATCCATCTCTATCATGGGGATGATACAATGTAAAGACCAGCTTGAAGGGGGATTTCTGATATCTTCATAGAGTCCTGTCTACAGATGGCATTATGCTAATTCCACCAAACCCTGAAACGTTGAAGAGATGCTTAGGTGAGATCCATAATCACTCAAAAAAATTTTGCCTCTCTAGCAAAGGAAAACCAAGTGGATAAAGAATGCCTGATGTCTAGATTATGATAGCTTAAGACTCATTCATCTGTGTGCATAAACACACATATGTATGTAATCTTGGACAGATACTACAAATGGACAATGAATTAGGTCTGGAATGGAATAGGACAAGAGCAGGCTGAATTGACTTTCATTAATTTCAAAGGTTTTTTAATGTCCCCAAACTTGAAACAAAGGCTTTTCTTTCATATACCAGTATTATTCAAGTGTTATTGCATGACATAAACACATGAAACATTGGAGTATCCAAAGAATTGAAAATTAAGATTGCCCAGAGGACAATGGAAAAGCACATGATGGGTACAAACAGGGAATATGAAGGAGAAGCAGAGTAAAGGATGGCATCGAAAAAATGTATGAGAGAAAAAAAGAAGGGCTGGGGGCTCATCATGGCAGTGAGAGAAAGGAATAACCAATGGATAACACACATGTTCCATGGATATCCTCATGATGTTAAGAGATAAGTGAACTTTCTGGGCAAACTTGTGGAAGGACATGGACAAGAACTGTACATAATGGTCAGGCATGGATGGGTTAAGATCTGTATCACTGAAGACAGTATCCACATAAATCCATTTATGAGTATGTTAGCAAGTTCATTTTATTGGTAGACAAAAAAACTAAACCATTCTCTCTTCAGGTATCTTATATCTCTTCCCACCCACTGGAATCCTACTTGAAACACTGAAAGAGGAATTTTAACTTATGAATCTCAAAAAGAGTTTTGGAAAGTTAATGCCCCCTCACAGAAATGAGCTTAGAGAGTTTTTTCTAAAACATTGAACACACTGCCCGGCAGGCACATAGTAGGTACTATATAAATGCTTCTTCCCTTCACTCCCTACCACCAGTGTCTCATGTCCATGTGCAAGTAACAAAGAGGACTTTAAGGCTAAGCCAACTGAGTGCTAGCTCTGTCAGATCTTTCCATACTAAAATAGCTTCGAGTGTGTCTTACCATAAATTTTGTATCCTTAGTACCAAGATCAGCCTAAGTTCAGAGGGCTCATCACCAAGTGATTAACCACCCGTGATTTTTTTTTTTTTTGGTCAGGAGTAAGGAGGGATAAAGCCATAGGTATTCATGAAGATTATCTACTAAGGTAAGGTCGGACTTTGGTCTCAATCAGTGAAGGGAAATATTAAACTATTATTTGTCATTCCCTTTTTGTTTTGTTTTGTTTTTGTGAGGCAATTGGGGTTAAGTGACTTGCCCAGGGTCACACAGCTAGTAAGTGTTAAGTGTCTGAGTCTGGATTTGAACTCAGGTCCTTCTGAATTCAAGGCCAGTGCTCTATCTACTGTGCCACCTAGCTGCCCTGTCATTCCCTTTTTAAAAAAGTATTCTCTTTATACAGTAAAAAACTCAATAAATAATTATTCTTGGTGATAATAATCATCTCAAAACATCTGACTACTGGAGAAGCAACATGGAGTAGTGGAAAGAGGGATGACCTAGGAGTCAGGAAGACCCAAGTTCAAGTCCAGATTTTGACACTGGCTATATGGCTGTTAATAAGTCAAAACCTTTCAGTGCTCCAGGCGGCTCTAAAGCATAAGGAAATGACCATTTATTAAGGACTTACTATATGCCAGGCACTGTGCTAAGTGAGAAATATGATCTCATTAGATCATATGTGTATATTTACTTATATAAATTATATACATATATACATATATATGCATTCTCTAAGACTATAAGCTGTCAATCTACATTGGTAGGAGTTTCCACACTGAGGGGTCCCTACAGTGATAAAATCACAGGTTCAGATCAGAACAAAATCTAATTCCTAAGCACAGAAGCACCTCATTTATGAAATGGAGAATGAGGTCTTCCACTAAAATTAATTTTCCAGATACCTGAAGCTTATCCCTTTAAGTGGCAATTTTTAATTTCATCACAATAATCTCAGATAGACATTTTTCTCAAATGGATTACATACTTCTCTGACTTCTTAAATAGAACAAATTGAATTTAATTAACATTTTATTGATGATATAGGGTTATCATTATGAACATCATTCTACATGAGCTGGGAAAACATCACTAAACTTAGAATCATAGAATCAGTCCACTGTTATAAAAGTGATCTTAGAAACCATCCATCCAGCCCCTTCATTTTACAGATTAAGAAATTGCAACCCAGAGAGGGAAAATGAGTTGTCCAAGATCATAAAACTAGGATTGTTAAAATTGTATGTAAAACAAGAATAAAGATGACATCATATTATTGTGATGGAATATTATTTTGCTATAAGAAATGATGAGCAGGATGCTTTCAGAAAAACCTGGAGTGACTTAGATGAACTGATGCAAAGTGAAATGAGCAAACCAGTAGAACAGTGTACACAGTAACCACAATATTGTACAATGATCAATTTGAATGACTTAGCTATTCTCAGCAATACAATGATCCAGACACTTCTGAAGAACTTATGATGAAAAATGCTATCCACTTGCAGAGAAAGAACTGGTGGGGTCTGAATGCAAATTGAAGCATACTTTTTAAGCTTTCTTTACTTTTCTTGTTTTTTAAAAAATTTTGGTCTGAGTTTTCTTTTGCAACATGGCTAATATGGAAATGTTTTGCATGACTGGACATATATAATCTATATAAAATTGCTTTTGCCTTCTCAAGGGGGTGGGGACAGAGGGATAGAATTTGGAACTCAAAATTTAAACAAAAGAATGTTTAAAATTTGACATGAGATTGAGCAAAAATTAAAAATAATAAAATAAAACAAATTTAAGGTGCACATCATTAGAAATTAGCCAGAATAAGAGGGAATCATGGAAGTCAGAGCAAAGATGAGGATTTTCAAGAGCAGCACCTCCTCTGGAGCCTCAGTCAATCAATCAATCAACGTGTATTAAAGCTCTTAAGTGCTAAGCACTGGGGATACAACAAGAGGCAAAACACAGTCCCTTCCCTCAAGGAGCTTACAACTCAATGCCATGCTCTCCCCACAACTTTACTTTGATGCAATGACAGAAGAGCAGAACTGCTGCAGAATGTATTTATCTTTTACTGGCAGAACCCTCAGACACAAGCCCACCCAATTGCTTACCATTTCTTTATAACATCAGGGCCCCTATATCTAAAGCTTCCAAGAAAAATACGAATTGGTCTCAGGCCATAGAGGTGTTTAAAAAGGACTTTGAAGATAAAGTTAGAGAGGTAGATGAAAAAAATGGAAAGAGAAATGAGGGTAATGCAGGAAAGACTTGAGAAAAAAGTCAACAGCTTGAAAATTCAAATTGCCCAAATGGAAAAGGAGGTACAAAATCTCTCTGATGAAAATAATTGCCTAAGAACTAGGATTGAACAAATGGAAGCTAGTGACTTTATGAGAAACCAAGACACAATAAAGCAGATCCAAATGAATAAAAAAAATAGAGGGCAATGTGAAATATCTTCTGGGAAAAACTGCTGACCTGGAAAATAGGTCCAGGAGAGATAATTTGAAAGTTATTAATCTACCTGAAAACCATGCTCAAGGAAAGAGCTTAGACATCATCTTCCAAGAAATTGTCAGGGAAAATTGCCCTGATATTCTAGAAGCAAAAAGTAAAATAGAAATTGAAATAATCCACTGATCACTTCCAGAAAGAGATCCCAAAAGGAGAACTCCTAGGAATATTTTAGCCAAATTCCAGAGCTCTCAGGTCAAGGAGAAAATAATGCAAGCTGCTAAAAAGAAAGAATTCAAGTACTGTGGGGTCCCAGTCAGGATAGCACAAGATCTAGCAGCTTCTACATTAAAGGACCAGAGGGCATGGAATATGATATTTCAGAGGGCAAAGGAATTGGGATTACAACCAAGAATCACCTACCCACCAAAACTGACCATAATCTTTCAGAGAAAAAAATGGGACTTTCAGATATTTGTGATTAAAATACCTGAACTAAATGGCAAATTTGATTTTCAAATACAAGACCCTAGAGAACCATAAAAAATTGGAGTTGGGGGACATACCTGGGGTATTGCAGTGGGTCTTGTATCTGAGGCTGTGTTTTGGCTGGGATCCCCCTGGGTGTAGGGTGAATGCTTTGTCCACTCTGTCACCTAGCTGCCCCATGATGATATCTTTAGGGTTAAATTGAGGGATGAGGAGGGGCAGCTAGATGGCACAGTGGATAGAGCACCAGCCCTGGAGTCAGGAGGACCTGAGTTCAAATCCAGCCTCAGACACTTAACACTTACTAGCTGTGTGACTCTGGGCAAGTCACTTAACCCCAATTGCCTCACCAAAAAAAAAAAAAAAAATTGAGGGGTGAGGGGAATGCACTGGGGGAGGGGGAAGGGCAGAGGTGAAATCCTACATGAAAGAAACAGGAAAAGGCTTATGGAGTGGGGGAAGAGATGGGGGAGGAGCAGGGAAGTAAATGAATTTTACACTCATCAGAAAAGGCTCAAAGACCTTAAACTCATCAGAGTTGCTTCAAGGAGGGATTCACACACACACACACACACACACACACACACACACACATTCTCTCTCTCTCTCTCTCTCTCTCTCTCTCTCTCTCTCTCTCAATCTCTCTCTTTCTCTTTCTCAACTGGGTGGAGTAATCTCTCTAACCCTGTAGGGAAAATAGGAGGGGAAGGGGATAAAGAGAGAGGGGCAAAAGAAGGAAGGGCAGAGTGGGGGAGGGTACAGACAGAAGCAAATCCCTTTTGAACAGGGATAGGATGAAAGAAGATGGATAATAGAATAAATATCATGGGGAAGGGAATAGGATGGAGGGGAGCGGTTAATAGCAATCATGAAAAAGAGAAAAGGGGGAAAAACTGTACAAAAAATATTTATAACAACTCTTTGTTGTGGCTAAAAACTGAGAATAAAGGGAAAGTCAATCAATTGAGGAATGACTGAAGAAGCTGTGGTATATGATTGTAGTGGAATGGTCTTGTGCTACAGGAAATGACAGACAGGATGATCCCAGAAAAACCTGAAAAGACTCATGAACTGATGTATAGTGAAGTGAGCAGAGCTGGGAGGACATTGTGCATAGTGACAGCAGTATTGTTCAATGAGCAATTGTGAATGACTTAACTATTCTCAGCAATTCAATGATCCAAGACAATCCCAAGGTACTGATGATGAAGATTACTATCCACCCCCATAGAAAGAACTGATAAAAAGAACACTTATGGATTGTACTTATATAATCTGGTTGCTGTCTTGTGGAGGGGGAAGGAAAGGGAGGCAGGGAGGGAGAAAAATTTGGAACTCTAAATCTTATGAAAATGGATGTTGAAAACTACCCTTACATGTAACCGGAAAAAATAAAATAAATGTTTGTTGCAAAAAAGAAAGAAAGAAAGAGAAAGAGAGAAAGAAAGAATGTCCCCCACCAAAAAAAGTTTTCTTCTCTAGGCTAAAGACTCCCAAGTGACTCAATTTTTTGGCATGTTCTCCAGCCCTGTTACTCTCCTTGCCACCCTTCTCTGGATGCTTTTTTTCAGTCCTTCCTAAAATATAATACTCAGACTGTATTTTATTTTATTTTTTATTTTTTGTTTTGTTTTGGTTTTTTGCGGGCAATGGGGGTTAAGTGACTTGCCCAGGGTCACACAGCTAGTAAGTGTCTGAGGTCGGATTTGAACTCAGTACTCATGAATCCAAGGCTGGTACTTTATCCACTATGCCACCTAGCCGCCCCTTCAGACTGTATTTTAAATGTAGTCTGGGGGCAGCTAGGTGGCGCAGTGGATAGAGCACTGGCCCTGGAGTCAGCAGTTCCTGAGTTCAAATCTGGCTTCAGACACTTAATACTTACTAGCTGTGTGACCCTGGGCAAGTCACTTAACCCCAATTGCCTCTCTGAAAAAAAAATGTAGTCTGACCAGAGTAGAGTACATGCAGACTATTCCTTTTTTTATTTTACTGTGGGAAAGAAGGATTTGCTGGAATGTAAAAGTTTTAGTTCATTTTCAAGGGGAACTTATAGATTATTTAACTGGTGTTTCTGCATTTCTTTGGGGTTCCTTTGAGTACTTTGTGTTTTATGCATTTTCTGTGCTATGAAGTAAAAGCTGTCTTGTACCTGACATGCGTTTGGTATCTTGAGTGCTCATATAGGAGGCATGAACCATACCATGAGAATGTGTATACATACTCATGTGCGTACATGCTAAATGCAAGATTTTTCTGGAGCAACTGAATATGAGGGTGTGATAGGACCAGGGTTCCCGTTTTCTGAAACAGGAATTAGTTTTCCCTAAAAGGTGACAAAATTGTCCCCCCAGGACCTTATTAGCCCCTGCCTTCCTTGAGAGAGTTTCCTGGTCACCTGAGGGCAAAAAAATCCCACCCATATGGAGTGATCTTGGCAGATGTCTGAAGACTATGAGAGTCACCACACCCTGTCCTGCTAACCCATTATGTTCCCACATTAAGACAAGAAGTGGGAGGCTCTATAGCAACTAAGTGCCACTCAGTCTTTGTTGCATATTCTTGCTGTTAGGCCTAAGTAAACTTCTGTTTATTAACTGTTTTATGACTTATGAGTGCCTCATTTCATTCCCAAATTAAATCTGAATTAACAGGGTATTAGAATTAGGCCCAACACTAATCAAAGAAAGAAACTGAACCAAAGAGAGAAAGTGATCATTTTGGGTCCCTTCTCTATTAGATCCAGTCTGTGAGAGTTCATTGCATTGGGGAGCAGTGAGAGGGCTATGGTATCTGGATTTTAGTCATAGTTGGTGCTTACTCCCCATGTGACCTTGGGTGGGTCACTTAATTTCACTGGGTCTCAGTTTCCTCATTTGTAAAATGAGGAAGGCTTTACTAGATACATCTAAGATTCCCAGTAGCAACTTTTATTCTGTATGGGGCTCCCTGTGATCTCCATTCTCTGAATTAAGAAGCATTCTACATATGAGCAGAGGATTACATAGCAAAAATCACCTACATCCAAAAACATCTTTAGAGAAACAGATGCATTTACAGGGGAGGAAACAACAACAAGAAGAATAAAAAGTCAATGCTAATCTCGAGAAGATTTGTTTTCTTGTTAGAGTCAGTCATAGAAAGCACAACTACTGAAGTGCATATTTCTGCACCATGATACCATAAAGGAACTTTTAAGGAGCTCCAATGATGACTTTTCAAGTTCCATTTCAAGAACTAGACGAAGCAGAAGTTAAACTATTTGCCATCATGATTTCAGTCTTAAAAAGTCTTGTTTTTTTCAAAAGATGAGATCATTCCCTATGTTCTTTTCCCCCTCCTTTTTATTTGGTCATAGGAATTTTCACAACTGAGAATTCCCTATATCCATGAAATCACAGGCCTCGTCCCAAGCCTAGGCCTGGTTATTAAAGACTATAACACTTCAACTTCAAGGACCCATCAATAGTCCCACAGTGGAGCTTTCCTCCACTGATGCTATTTGCAGATGACATCCCTTTATGGATTGATAGTGTTATAAAGTCAATGGGGCTGATAAATTAGTCACCCTCAGGCCAACCTGGGAAAGAGGCTGTCTGAGCTTAGCTAAGCTGGTCCTCAGAGGGCAGTACATCATTGAATCTATATGCCAAGCTTTTCCGGTTTAACCTTTAAGAACTCAGAGTTCTCTCCATGACCTGATGGGTTATGGAGGACGTTAATGGTAAGATCTTTAAAGATTATTAACTCAACACTGAATCATTTCCTCAGATTTCCAGAATTAAAATTTAATAGGATTTCTAAACCTTGAATGAGAATGATTCAATCAGCTCATAAACTTCCAGTTGAGTCTGCATGTTAAACCCAAATATCTAATAACTTTTCTATTTAATGTAGATTAAGGTCTATCAAATTTTTTCCCCCTGCTTGGAGCCTGGCAGTGGGAAAGCAAATGATTTTAGAAATATTCTGAACACATTTTTTGAAATTATTTTTTTACCTAATTAGCTAGTATAATGAACTAGTTGGCCAGTAGGGCAGAGGGAATTCTGTTTGAAAGGAAAATATTAATATAAAAATAAAAAGATGAGCTCATAGGAGAAACAACTGTCACATCAAATCAAATGGTAATTTGGAAACACACTGGAAATTAACCAGATGGATTCAATCTTGTTTTCCCACAAAAAAGGAGCACTTTTATGGATTTTGTAACAGTAATGGAAACTTCCAATAAAAATACCTTTTATCTTAAGAGGGTTCAATTCTACAGAATTTTTGGCTTCTTTATTCATTTGAGAACTAAAATGTATGAGAAAGTGAGCTTGCAATGAATTTGGGGGATGTGCTTATTGTTGCCAGCATCATTATAGCAACTCCATTTTCTATTTCGAAAAGCCATTAGTTTCTCATCCTTCTGTTACATTTTGCAAATACTTATATCTGCTTATAGAATCAGAAAATATTGACACTGGAAGGGAAGACCTATCACTCAGTAGTCAGAGCTTAATCCCTTCATTATGGAGATGGGGAAACTGAGGCCCCGGAAGATTTATGTGACTTGCCTCAGGTTCCACAATTAATTAATGGTGGAGCAAGGACTAGAGCCCAGGTCTCTCCTCGTGGTTCCCCCTCTTGCTCCAAATCTCTTAGAACAAGAACTGTAAGATTTGCTGTTTCCAAAAACAAATCACATCAGAGAAAGATTTGTAAGGACAAAACAAAATGAGGTATCAAAATAGCAATGAGAAAGCCTGACTGGACTGGTTTTTGTCAATTCTCTTAACCTCTTTTCTGATTTCTTATTGTCTCAGGGAGAGAGGAGAGGAGAGAAGGAGGAGTGGAAAGCATTTAGAACTCAAAACTGTAAAAAATTAAATTAAATTAAATCTCTTTGTCCCCCAATGTACAGTCTCATCCTCACAACATTTAACTGTTCTTATATTCTTTGCTACTCATGTTCATGCTGTCTGTTGCACATCTTTGAGTTGCATACTACTGTAATCAGTCAATATAGTCATTGCAGACACTGTTAGAATCCAGTCAATGGACCACAAACCCATTGGTGAGTTAGGGGCATATCTAACTCAAGCATGTGAAGACTCCCTCCTGCATAATAGGTGGATGAGAACAATCTGTTCCAATGGCCATGAAGGTGGGTGAAGCAGGTGCTGTGGAGAGTTTAGAGCTTTTCAGACATCCAAGACACCAAGGTCACCCACTGCATCCCAGGCTGTCGCCAGTCTTCTCAACTGTTGTCCGGCCACCGGACTTTGATGACTCTGGAAGAGAGAGTGAGGCTGACGACTCTGTGAAACTCTCCCTCACTTAAATCCAATTCATGCAGGAGTCAAGACAACACCCTTGATGTCATTGGCCCTCTTCAAAAATGAAGGACAGGGGGCAGCTAGGTGGCAGAGTGGATAAAGCACTGGCCCTGGATTCAGGAAGACCTGAGTTCAAATCTGGCCTTAGACACTTGACACTTACTAGCTGTGTGACCCTGGGCAAGTCACTTAACCCTCATTGCCCTGCAAAAAAGCAAAAACAAAACAAAACAAAAAATGAAGGACAAACAAGAACAGAATATAGCCCAATTACCACAGGGGTGTTTTGGAGCCAACTCTGTCTTGGGAGAGCCCATTGTTAAATTTTCAGTATGAGTATTTATACCTCAGAAACTGGCAATTGCTACAAATTAGGGCCTCATCTACTATTTTGTTGTTTGTCTAGATTTTAAGAAAGTGTTAATAATTCAGGTTAAACTTTAAAATGTATGCTTAGCACAGTGCCCAGCACATAGTAGGTGTTTAATAAATTATTAATTGCATATATTATCCTTCCCACCCCCACCCCACCCCTGGTTGTTAAACATTTGCTAGCACACCCCGTGTTGTTCTCTAAATTGCTCGAGCACAGGAATGTAGTAGAAGACTCAGGGAATGAAGTCATCACCAGACTGAAGTCCTGGTGACTACAGGATAATAATAATTGATAATAATAATGACATTTGCATGGCACTTTAGGGTTTATTAAGTACTTCCTATCCATTATTACATTTGAGCCTCCCAACACCTCTGAGTGCCCAAGTCTCCAACAAAATTGGTAAACAAAGTTTTCACTTTTGGCAGTCAGTGATAATGATTTTTACTGCCTTTTGGTTCCTTCTCAATCAGTGAATAAACATTTATTATGCACCTACTTCTCTCATATCTTGTGCATTTGTCAGATATAGCTTTGAATCACTGGAAAAACTGACCATTTCAAACTGCAAGAAACAAGTGTAAACCTTGAACAAGTTGAACCTTGAACAATTGAACAAGAAACTTTGACAAGGTATTGGTATGTGTTAATATTCCAGGAATTATCCTGATTGAGACATATCCTGAAGTTTACAAGGCTGCAGACTGCTCATATGATAATAGATGTAGACTGGAAGAAGCCTATGAGGTTAAGTGACTTTCCTGAGGTCAGACTGGAATAAGCATTCAAGGTAGGATTTGAACCCAGGTCTTTTGATTCCAGAGTCAGTATTCTTTTCCACAGCATCATGCTGCCTCCCTGAAGGGGTTACTCCTATTCAGAGAAGAGACTTGAGACTTCTGTCAGCTTATGATATTCCACAGAGACTTATTATGAAGGGAAGGACCTCTCTATGTGTTTGAGAGTCCGGGAACAAGTCCCATGTTCTACTGGGATAAGTAAAGACAATTCAGTATTGGGGGGGCGGGGTTAGTGGGTCTGAGGAAGCTCTTTCTCTGTTCTTTTCTCCATGCTTATTCTAAATTCTTGTACCTCTTACCTATGGGCTTATCATTCCTTAGTTTGGGGCTCCAGAACAGGATAACTTTGTCTTGGAAAAGGCCTTGAGGGCTTTGACCGCAGCAGTTTGAGCTATGTTGACAAATAACTTATTGTGGAGCAAAGGAAAGGATCCTAGATATGGAATTAAAGGGCAAGGATTCAAATCTTGCTTTAGATACTTCCTCCTTGTGTGACCTTGGCCAAATCACTTAACTTCTGTGGAACTCAGTTTCCTTCACTGTAAAGTGGTCTCTAAGATTGTAGGAGTCAGTCAATAAGCAGTCAAGTCAATTTGTCAAGCACCTACTATGTGCCAGGCACTGTGTTAAGACCTAGGGATACAAAAAGAGGCAAAAAACAGTCCCTGTTCTCAAGGAGCTCACAATCTGATGAGGAAGACAAAACTAAGGTAATTATATACAAACAAGCTATATAGAGGATAAATTGGAAATAATTAGCAGAGGGAAGACACTAGCATTAAGAGGGCTTGGGAAAAGCTTCCAGCAAAAGAAGAGATTTAGTTGGGATCTAAAGGAAACCAACAAAGTCAGGAGTTGGAGTGAAGGAGAGAGGGGATTCTAGGCATGGGGGACAGTCATAGAGAATGCCCAGAACCAAGAGATGGAGAGTCTTGATCATGGAAAAACAAAGAGGCCAGCATCACTGGACTGAAGGGTACATATGAGTCCATTTATCCTACTCTCTGGCCGAACTGGCCTCCCTGCTGGCCAGGAACAACTCTGTGCTGCTCTGCTTTTATCCATTTTTTAAATCTGTAGCTTTCCCTGCCAGGAACACTCTCCTTACCCATTGAAATTTTATCTATCCTTCAATGCCCAGATCACATTCTACCTTTTTGGGGAAGACTTTCCCCATCGGTCAACCAAGAATCCTTTCCTTCTATTGTAATCTTATGTTTTTTATTGTCTATATTTCCCACATGTTATTTATGACAGTTATAATACATTTATTTGTGTAAGCATCATCAATAACACCCTATTACAAGATCTTAGAAATCAGGGACCCTTTCTTATATGTCCCAGTATTTCCCATAGGACTCAGCACACTGTAGGTGCTAAGTACATAGTAGGTGTTCAGTAAAGTTTGTTGTTGTTATTGTTGTTTGACTACACTCAATAAAATTATTGAATAAATGAATGAGTAACTGAATCTTCCCTTTCTCTTGTTTTCTCTATTTTTCTAAACCTCAGATCTCTTTTCCAATTTGTTTAAATAACTGCTCTGAGACAGCACAGTATACTTAGCACACCTATAACTAACTTAGGGGAAAATAGGGATTTGCCTAAAAAATAAATGTTTATCAACATTTGGGGAGAGGATGCTTCCTCCTTTTGATGATTGTCAACCCTATATCACCTTAACTGCCCCAACCCTTGCCTCAGGACCCACATTCTCTCCTAACCCCTGAAGGGGCAAGTGCTGGGATGCCCTCTCTTCTCATATGACCTCACCCACAGCCTGACCAACCTCTCTGCTGCCAACTCCCCCAGCCTCTAACAATTTTTGTTCCAGGAGAAAATATTATTTGTTATGGCTTTGATAATAGTTCCCAGTATATGTACAAAAAGTATGTAGCAGCAGAGAACTCTAACCTCAGACTTCATTTGGCACTCTGTGTCTGCTGTATGGAAAATCTCCAAATGGTGTTTTGACGTGTTTCCCACCAGATGACCACAACCTTGTACTCTTGTCTATGTTGTTGTCTATGTCACAGATGGACTCAATCAATAGTGGCCTGAACTTGGTTGCTAGGACAATAAACACAGTAAAGTCGGTGTTTGGGGCAGCAGAGGAAGGGAAGAAGCACGTGGATGTGGGTGTGCTTGTCAAACTTTCATCTATGTTTCCTGTAGTAGATATTTCGAGTCAGACCTTGTTTCTGCAATAACCTTTTACCTTGTTTACATTTTTAAGTCCCTACTGACACTGTTTGACGTAGCTTTTCAAAACTACCTATTAACTTTGACCTAATCAGATTGCAGGTTTGGGAATGTCATTTTAAGACACGTGGTAGGCTTGCCTACTCTTCTATTCTATTCTATTCTATTCTATTCTATTCTATTCTATTCTATTCTATTCTATTCTATTCTATTCTATTCTATTCTATTCTATTCTATTCTATTCTATTCTATTCTATTCTGTTCTATTCCATTTCATTCTCTTCTAACCTATCTATTCTATTCTCCCCCTTTCTATCATTCTGTTTTCTCCTACCATTTTATTCTATTCTCTCCTATCCTATCCTACTATTTTATTCTATTCTGCTCTCTCCTGTCCTATCATTCTAGTCTGTTCTCTCCTATATTCTCTTGTCTCTTATTCTATTCTATCATTTTATCTATTCTATTCTCTCCTATTCTACAATCCAATTCTATTCTGTCCTACCATTCCATTTTATTTTATTTCATTTTATTCCATTTAGGGGTCTATAGGGTACTCAGGGAGGACTAGTATATCTGGTATGAAGGCTTACTGAGCCCTTTTCAGGGCTGCTCATCCATTTTTGGTGTCTACCTGGCACTCAAATCTTACCTGTGGTTCCAAGAAGCTGTAGCATGTACAGTGGCTATACCTTGTACTGTCTCAGCAGAGGGGCTACACCAAGTTGAGGGTAACTGATAGTTCTCAAACCAGTTGGTGAAATAGTGGGATGTCTACCTGAAGCATACAAAGACTTTCCCCAGTGGAATGGTTGGATGGGAACCGTTTGTTCCAATGGCCATGAAAGAAGCTGAAGCAGGTGCTATGGCTTGGTCAGAAATTGAGGATGCCAAGATCATCCACTACATACCAAGCCATTGTGAGTCATCTAGATTTTTGTCTTGCCACTGGACTTTGATGACTCCGGAAGAGAGCATGAGGCTGATGACTTTGTGTAGCTCTGCTTCACTGACATCCAATTCACATTTAAGTCAAGACATCACCCTGTGATGCTATTGATCCTCTTCTAGAATGAAGGACAAACAACAACAACATCCTTTTTTTCCTAGTCTATCTTATCCCATCAATCTATTCTATCCTATCCTATTGTTTTATTCTATTCTTTCCTATCCCATCATTGTATTCTATACAATCCTATCCTTGTATTCTATTCTATTAGTGTTTATTAATTACCTATCATATATACTAGACACTAGGAATGCCAACAAAAAACAGTTTCTGCTTTAATAGAGCTTACATTCTACTGAAGGGAACAACCTGGGTGCAGCTAAGCAAATGCAAAATAGATACAAAACAAAGTAATTAGGGGAGTGAACTAAGAAAATTAGGTGGGGTGTAGGAGTAGAGGTGTGAAATCAGCAAAGATTTCCTATAGGATCTGTACCATGAACTTAACCTTGAAGAGAGCTAGGGATTCCAAGAGGCAAAGGCGAATTCCAGGATTGCTGAATAAGTCTTCCATGCAAAGGTAGAGATATGGGAATGGAATGTTGCATATAAGGAGTTGACTGACTTAGCCATAATACAGTAGGTGTGCAGGGGAATAATATAAAATTAGCTCAGACAGATAGCTTGAAGCCAGAGTGTTTGGCTTTGAATATCAAAGGAGTGTATATTTTATCTCAGAAACAATAAGGAGCCATTGGAACTTCTTGAACAGGGAAGTAACACGGTCAGAGCTGTGCTTTAGGAATCTCAGTTTGGCAGCTGTGTGGAAGATGAGTTGGAGAGGACAGAAGCTGAAAATAGAGTTAGCAATTAGGAGGCTATTGCAATAACCCAGACAAGAAGTGATAGAAGCTTTAATTAGGAGGATTGTAGCATAAAAAGAAAGAAGGGGATAAATAGGAGAGATATTATAGAGATTAAATCAATGATTTCATATGATGGTGGTAAGAGCAAGAATAGCTAGGTGGTGCAGTGGATAGAGCACTGGGCCTGGAGTCAGGAAGACATATCCCTGAGTTCAAATCCAGCCTCAAACACTTAATATCTGTGTGACCTTGGCAAGTCACTTAACCTCAGTTTGCCTCAGTTTCCTTATCTGTAAAATGAACTGGAGAAGGAAAGGGCAAACCACTCCAGTATCTTTGCCAAGAAAATCCCAAATGGGATCACAAAGAGTTGGATACGACTGAAACAACTGAACAACAAAAAGAGCAAATGAAGGGGTGAATATGGCATTGAAGTCGGAGTACCTGGGTGTCTAGAAGAATGGTCTTGCCCTTGAGAGAAATAAAAAAGTTAGGAGGAGGGATGAGTTTAAGATGAAAATAATGAGCTCAGTTTTGGAAATGTTGAGTATGAGATGTTGATGGAACATCTAGGTAGAGATTGTCTAGTAGACAATAGGAAATGAGTGACTGGCGCTCAGGAGAGAGAAGAGGCTTAGCTATTTAGATCTCTCTGTTTTAGAGTTATCTGCTTACACAGAAGAAAGGTATGAAAGAAATGATCTTGTATGCAAATGAGAATGTTAATAAACATAAGACATAAGGCTTTTGACTCTGCTAATTCTTCTTTTTTTTTTTGAGTGGTGGGCAATGGGGGTTAAGTGACTTGCCCAGGGTCACACAGCTAGTATGTGTCAAGTGTTTGAGGCCGGATTTGAACTCAGGTACTCCTGAATCCAGGGCTGGTGCTTTATCCACTGAGCCACCTAGCTGTCGGTCTGCTAATTCTTCTTCTTTTTTTTTTTTTTTTGGTGGGGCAATGAGGGTTAAGTGACTTGCCCAGGGTCACACAGCTAGTGTCAAGTGTCTGAGGCTGGATTTGAACTCAGGTCCTCCTGAATCCAAGGCCAGTGCTTTATCCACTGTACCACCTAGCTGCCCCCTGCTAATTCTTCTTAAAGCTAGTTATGCTTATAGGGACCTCTGACACTATAGTGAATATGAAATGGACTTAAGAGATGCTGGAGTCAATATGCCCTTCCATCCATTTTATAAACAGTCTCTAGATTATACTTGTAGAATCATAGCCTTAGAATTGTTTTTTTTGCCCATTATCACCTTTATTATTTAAAATTGTACTAGAAATGGTAACTACAGCAATAAGACAAGAAAAAAGAATTAATGGAATTAGAATAGGTAAGGAGGAAACAAAACTACCACTCTTTGTAGATGATATGATGTTATACTTAGAAAATCCTGGAGAATCAACTAAAAAACTACTTGAAAATATTAACAACTTTAGCAAAGTTGCAGGATACAAAATAAATCCACATAAATCATCAGCAAAGTCCAACAACAACAGATAGAGAAATTCCATTTAAAATAATTGTAGCCAATATAAAATATTTGGGAGTCTACTTGCCAAGACAAATCCAGTAAGTATATGACCAAACTATAAAACACTTTTCATACGAATAAAGTCAGATCTAAACAACTGGAAAAATATTAATTGCTCATGGGTAGGTTGATCCAACATAATAAAAATGATAATCCTGACTGTTAATCTACTTAGTGCTATGCCAATCAAACTATCAACAATATTTTGTAGATCTAGAAAAAATAATAACAAAGTTCATCTGGATAAACAATAGCTCAAGGGAATCAATGAAAAACATATGAAAGAAGGTGGTCTATCAGTACCAAATCTTTTTTTTTTTTCATTTTACACTATTGCTGTTATTTTGTATACAGTGCATTTCACTCTGCTTCAGTTCATGTAGGTCTTTCCAGGTTTTTCTAATAGTATCCTGTTCATCATACCCTAAATAATGTACCTTAAACTTGACAAAGAATTTTCTTCGTATTAGCCCAGCAAAGTCATCATAACTATTTCCCTCCATCCTATTCCCTTCCCATGATATTTACTCTATTTTCCATCTTCTTTTAAACTATTCCTCCTCAAAAGTATTTTACTTCTGACTGTCCCCTCCCCTACTCTACACTCCCTGTTTTTCCACCCTTCCTTCCTTATCCTCTTCCCCTCATACTTTCCTGTAAGGTTAAATAGATTACTCCTCCCAACTGGGTGTGAATGTTATTCCCTCCATGAGCCAACTCTGATGAGTTTAAGGTCTTTGAGCTAATTCTATGTTCCAAATTTTCTTCCTCCCTCTCTCTTCAACCCTCCCTATGAAATCAAGCAATTCAATACTTGTGCCATTATGCAGAACGTCTTCACCTTCCTTGAAAGTATTTTGCTTTTTACTACTCTCTCCCAGAATCTGCCCTTCCCTCCTTCCCCTCCCCCCCCCCTTATCTCCCTCCCCCTCCCTCAGGGCAAAATATATTACTATACCCACTTGAGTATGTATGTTAGTCCTTCTTTGAGTCAATTCTGATGATATTAAGGTTCAATCACTCCCCAATTCCTTCCCCCTCTTCCCCTCCCCTCCATAAGCTTTTTTCTTGTTTCCTTCATATGAATAACCTCTCCCCAGACCATCTCTCCCCTTCCCCCTCCCCCAGTCTATTTCTCCTACACCTCAACCCTATTTTAAGGATGTCATTATGGGTTAGTTAGGTGGCACAGTGGACAATGCACCAGCCCTGGACCCAGGAGGCCCCAAGCCCAAATCCGGCCCCATACATAAGACACCCCACAAAGAACAAAACATAACTTCCCTTCGTATTCAGTTCAGACCTGTGTCCTCTGTATTATCTTCCCATATAGGAATGTTAACAGTTTGATCTTTTAATATCCCTCATGAAGTCTTTTTCCTGTTTATCTTTTTATGCTTCTCCGGGGTGTTGTATTTGAAAGTCAAATTTTCTATTCAGTTCAGGTCTTTTCATAACAAATGCCTGAAAGTCTTCTTTCTCCTTGAAGTTCCATGTTTGCCTCTGAAAGAGGATGCTTAGTTTTGCTGGGTACGTGATTTTTGGCTGTAGTCCCAGTTCCTTTGCCCTCTGGAATATCATATTCCATGCCCTCCGGTCCTTTAATGTAGAAGCTGCTAGATCTTGCTTTATCCTTATTGGAGCTCCACAATATTTGAATTCCTTTCTTCTAGCTGCTTGCAATATTTTCTCCTTGACCTGGGAGTTCTGGAATTTGGCTATAATATTCCTGGAGGTTTTCCTTTTGGGATCTCTTTCAGGAGGTGATCGGTGGATTTTTTCAATTTCTATTTTAGCTTCTGCTTCAAGAATATCAGGGCAATTTTCCCTCACAATCTCTTGGAGGATGGTGTCTAAACTCTTGTTTTGGTCATGGTTTTCAGGTAGTCCAATGATTTTCAAATTATCTCTCCTAGATTTATTTTCTAGGTCAGCTGTTTTTCCAAGGAGATATTTCACATTGCCTTCTATTTTTTCATTCAATTGGATTTGCTTTACTGTGTCTTGGTTTCTCATAAGCTCACTAGCTTCCATTTGTTCAATCCTAATTCTTAGGCAATTATTTTCAGCAGACAGTTTTTTAATCTCCTTTTCCATTTGGCTTTTCAAACTGTTGACTTTTTTCTCATGACTCTCCTGCATTGCTCTCATTTCTCTTTCCATTCCTTCCTCTCTTTCTCTACATCTTCATTCTATCTCTCCTACTTTCTCTTCAAAGTCCCTTTTGAGAGCTTCCATGGCCTGAGACCAGTTCATATTTTTCTTGGAAGCTTTGGATGTTGGAGCTTTGACCCTATTATTATCTTCTTCTTCTGAGGATGTATTGTGGTCTACCTTTCCCCCAAAGAAGTTTTCGATGGTCTTCTGCTTTCTCTGCCTACTCATCCTGGCTTACTGTTTCTTGGCTTTTTACTCCTTAAAGTGTAGCGCTGCTTCCCGGACACACCGTTGGTGCTACAGCGTGGCCCAGGGGGTGATTGGGCTTCTTCTCAGCCTGCCTGGCTTGTGAGTAATCACAGCCGCTTTCTCTTTGACCCGGAAACAGAAGTCTGATTGAACTCTGATTCTCTATGGTCCGAAGCTTGGCGTGCTTTTACCCCTCCCCCACTGGGCCACCACCCCTCGATTCAGCCCACTGGTTCAGACCCAGGGCGCTTTGCCCCAACTCCAGCAGATACTGCCTCCACTTCACCCCGGCCTACCTCCGAACCCCCTCACCAGTCCGTGATCAGAGCCTCAGAAGCTGCTGGTGCTGAAGACTCTGACGTGTTGGAAGCACTGTCCCTGGCTGGGTCCGGACCGCGCGCTGAGCTGTTCAGCCTGATCAGTAGGTGATCAGAATCGCCCTCTTTTGCAGAGAAACAGTCTCACTCTGTTCTTATGTGCATTAGGCTGTTCTGGGTTTTGATTTTTACTGCATTATTTGGGCGTGAATGGACGGGTTTATCTGGAGCTTGTGGGAGTCACAGCCTCTCCTCCGCCATCTTGGCTCCGCCATAGCCTTAGAATTTGAAGGGTCCTCCTGAGTGTGAATTTTTTCATATAGCTTTATTTTATTGATAAGGAAAGAGATTAATATGAGATCAGTCTTTCTAACATACAATTCTGATTATATTAGTTTCATGATCAAATACATTCAATGACTCTGTATTGCCTTATGTATAAAAGCCCAAATCTTATGCCTGGACTTCAGGGTCCTTCACAATCTGGCTTCTATCTTTTCAGATAGCCTGCTGCTTGGTCTCCCTGCCTCAGTCCAGTCTATTCTCCACTCAGCTGTCAAAGTGATCTTTCTACAATGAAGTTCTAATCATGTCATCCCATTCATTATTCAATAAACTGCAGTGGCTCCCTGTTGCCTCTAGGATCAAATATAAAACCCCCTGTTTGTATTTTAAAGCCTAGCCCTTTATTACTTGGTCTCTTCTTGCCTTTCCAATATTCTCCTATTTGACTTCCCTCCATGAACTCTGCAATTCAGTGATAAACTTCTCCTTGCTGTTCCTCACATACGACCATTTCATAACTCACAGCATTTTCACTGGGTGCCCCTATTATCTGCAATTCTCTCCTTACTCATCTTTGCCTCCTTGTTCCCTTCATTAAACTCCTACCTTTACGAGCAGCATTTCCCTATTCTCCCTAATCTTAGTGCCTTCCCTATGAGATGATCTCCAATTTATCATTCATATATATGTATACATACACATGAATGATAAATATAATATATGATGTATGATGATAAATACTGATGATTATATAAATATAGGTCTTCTTGGTGCAGTTGTTTTCACGATATCTTCCCCATTAGATTGTAAGCTCCTTGATTGCAAGGACTATTCTTGCCTATCTTTGTATCCCCAGCATATAGCACAGTGTGGGGCACATAGTAGGTGCTTAATAAATGCTTGTTGACTTTGACTTTTTGACTGATTCAAGAAGAATTTTTATGTGTATACAGTTCTATCTTCAAGTTGGCTTCTTTGACTCAAACTTCAATTTTGTGTTCCTATAATATTTCTAATTCTATCCCAATTCAAGGAAAGTTGAACATATCTAGATATTATAGGCAGGTGGGTGGGCTCTGTACAGGGGTGTTGTGGGGCTCAAATGAGATAAACTGATGTAAAACACTTCACAAACCTTAAAATTTGTAAGTAAACACCAGTTATTATCATTATTAATTATTATCATTAGCCTATAGTCATTATGCCTCCATTATGTTGATGACTTCATTCCCACTCATTTAAAACAAATATCATTTACTTAAACAAATGGCAAGGCATTATCATTTGCAAATAACAAGTACAGCTGTCAGTGTTGTTCCCTGTAATCATTTATGATTTTTTCATTTCCCCTAAATGCCATATCCTTTCAATTCCTATTAACAGTTTTATCTTGATTGATTCTACTATGGATGTGTATGGGTATACTTCAGTGTATGAAAAATCAGCCTAATTAATAATGAAACATACTTAGGCTTTTGAGCACCTCCCTAGTGACAGTTGTGACAAGGGTAAATGGTTAACAATCAGGCTCCCTGGGGGGTAAGAAAGTATGCACACACACACTTTTTATGTTTAATCTGCATTATTAGCAGTTTCTTGGGTGTAAACAATAAAAAACAACCAATAAATCAAGCCCTGATTTGTACTGATTCCCAGTTTAGGTCATGTACTTACTGCATTTCAGAAATTGGAACCTGGAGCCAATCAACCCTAACAACTTGAGCCAGCCAAAAGAGTGACAGGAGCTTTGACTGCCACATCTCAGGTTGTTTCGTTTCTCAATTGCCATGGCATCTGCATAGCTCAATTAACAGGATGCTGACAATGAACAGAGAGGAAGGGAGGAGCTGATGTCCTGGGGAATGGGGAGGACTCACTGGTGACTCATATGGAAAGGCTAATACCAGACATGTGCTGCTCATTGAGAGCAATAGTAAGGTCTGTGTGGTATGAAGGGGGATTATATATTTGACTCAGTAAACCTCAGAGGGGCACCTAGGTAGAGCACTGGCCCTGGATTCAGGAGGACCTGAGTTCAAATCTGGCCTCAGACACTTGACACTTACTAGCTGTGTGACCTTGGGCAAATCACTTAACCCTCATTGCCCTGCCCCCCAAAAAAAGATAAAGACAGAAAGAAAACCTCTGAAAGAGAGAGAGTTGGGGGGGAGACAGAGAAGGGGGGGTGGAAAGAGACACAGAGACAGAGACAGAGAGAGAACTCTCCTACTATGTGCTGGCACTGGGGAGAGAAAGAGAAAGAAAAAGAGAGAAAACAGTCTCTGCCCTGAAGAAATTAGTGAATAAACCATAATTTCAGATAAGTAAAGTTAAGATAATCTGAGGAAGATGTAGTAATATTAAGCTTTAGAGAATGTTTCAATTTTTGTTTTTTATTATATATTTCATGTGTAACAACTGGACAACAATTGTAAAATCTCTAAAAGATTCTGAATTTCCTTAGACATATTTTTGATTCTCATTGTTTGATTTGGTTACTGGCAAAGTTGTGTTAAGATCAATTTTGTAGGAAACTTTCCAGCTGATCATCAGCATCCACACCTGAAAGACCTTCATTCCACAACTACACCCAGAGGACATGCCAAGCACCATCTGAGACTTAAATGGACATTTTCCAGTTTTTCTTTTTCCTCATTGTATAAACTATTTATAATGTAAAGGGGAGTGCCCCCTTTAGTTTTTCTTTGTTTGTAATGTCTACCTGCTAAAGGGGAGTGCCTCTTTTAGCTTTTGTCAATGCGTCACTCAATTTCTTTTCTCTCTTTTCATTCCCTTTACTTTATTAGTCATTAGTATCTGTAATGTTATTGCTTTATGTAAGGAAATGATGTTTCTTCATGAAGCACAGGGGGGAGTGTGAGAACCAGGGGGCCCTGCCCCCTGCCAAGAAAGATATGAGGTGACCTTTCTGAGGTTTCTAAGGTCATATTGGCGTCCTGGAAGTTGCCTCTATTCATAGACCGCCTTTAAGTCATGTCAATCAATGGACTTGAATGTGACCAGCCAATTAGCTTGGAGCTGTGTGTGGGGACTGCCCCTCTTCTGGTTCCACAGGGGGCTTCTGGTCAAACTGACTGGGATTCAGTCTCTTGAGAAGCATGAGTGGCTAGGTGAAGAAGCTCTTTCTCTCTCCTGAGCATAGGTCTGAGCTAGGGTTTTTTTCCATTTTTTCAGAGACATGTGTTTTCCTTCTCTCTTTACTAACTTCTAATATACTTTAATAAATGCCTAAAAGCCTAAACTGTTGCCGAATTTATAAGTAAATCCTAACTAGTTTCCCTCCACACTGGGGGGCAGGTAAGGACACACACATTAGATTTTGTTTGTTTGTTTGTTTGTTTTTAGTGAGGCAATTGGGGTTAAGTGACTTGCCCAGGGTCACACAGCTAGTAAGTGTTAGGTGTCTGAGGCCGGATTTGAACTCAGGTACTCCTGACTCCAGGGCCAGTGCTCTATCCACTGCACCACCTAGCTGCCACACACACATTAGATTTTAATCATCACAAAGAAGAGTAAAGTAGAGAGTGAGGTCCTTTTTGAGAGACCATTGTGAAGAATGTGAAAGTTTTTTTAAAGATTAATTTTATTTGAAAATTCTTAATGTAAGATATTGATGTTCTACATGGGTTATAGATAATATACATATATCTACATATGTCTTTGTATGATTAATGAAATATGTGTCTATGTGGATTGTTTACTTTTATAGACACAATTTCTATCTTGATGGGAGCAGAAGAATGGGTCCTGGATATGAGCTTGCTCCTTCACTCACCTATCTTCAACAGGTGTATTGGCTTAGAATTATATCTATTGGCTCCCCTCAAATACTGCTGGCAAAGGGGTATCACTTTTTTTTGTGGGGCAATGAGGGTTAAGTGACTTGCCCAGGGTCACACAGCTAGTAAGTGTCAAGTGTCTGAGACCGGATTTGAACTCAGGCCCTCCTTAAATCCAGGGCTGGTGCTCTATCCACTGCGCCACCTAGCTGCCCCCGGTATCATTTTTAAGTTTCAAAACAAATGCCCTTTCTCTGCTCATACCTAAGACACATCTGGCACATTTATTGTTGTTGAGTTGTTTCTTTTTGGTTGGGTTTTTTTTTTTCAGGGCAATGAGGGTTAAATGACTTACCTAGGGACACACACAGCTAGTAAGTGTCAAGTGTCTGAGGCTGGATTTGAACTCATGTCCTCCTGAATCCAGGGCCAGTGCTTTATCCACTGTGCCACCTAGCTGCCCCCTGTTATTGAATTGTGTCCACCTCTTTGTAACCCCATTTGGAGTTTCCTTGGCAAAGATAGCAAAGATACTGGAGTGGTTTGCCATTTCTTTTTCCAGCTGATTTTATAGATGAGGAAACTGAGGCAAACAGGGTTAAGTGACTTGCCCAGGATCACACAGCTAGTGTCTGAGTTCAGATTTGAACCAGGTCTTCCTGACTCCAGGCCTGGCACTCTATCCACTGTGCCACCTAGCTGCCCATAGTAGGTGCTTAATAAATGTTTAATGATTGATTGATGGAGATGGGGAAAGGGAAGAAAGGAGAGGAGCAATAGTGTCCTTGATTCTGTATTAGCCTTAGGGCTTAGCTGTTGGGTGTTTTTTTGTTTGTCTGTTTGTTTGTTAACAGCTAGAGAAACCATGTCCAGATTCAGAAATCAATGAATTGTGTGGAAAGGCACTGAGGAGTGAAGTGGAGGAATTAATTAGACAGCATTGATTGAGCTGAACAGTGAAGTACCAGCCTGAGGTGGGGATTCCTTCTAAAGGCATTTACCATCCTACTGAAGAAAAATGGCCATTAAATTGATATCATCGAGGGGCAGCTAGGTGGCGCAGTGGATAGAGTACTGGCCCTGGATTCAGGAGGACCTGAGTTCAAATCCGGCCTCAGACACTTAACACTTACTAGCTGTGTGACGTGGGCAAGTCACTTAACTCCAATTGCCTCTCTAAAAAAAAAAAAAATTGATATCATCGAGAAAGGCTTATAGACAATGACCACAGGGGTAGTTTCTCTCATATTTTAACACGTTATCAAAATTCTAAGGTTTGCCCACTTTCCTGACACCAAATAATTGAAAGAAGTAGCTTTAACAGCCCCAAAGAAGGTGTGTCCAGTGATGCAGTGGACTTTGTCTGATCTATCTATCATGGTCCCTCTGCTTACTACCCACGTGTCCTCTGTGAAGGTGGGGTACCTCTGTTAAGTTGAGCCAGGTAAACTAGATGACTTCTCAGGTCTCTGAGCTCTGGTCCTGTGAAAACATTACAACATGACACTTCTCTCCAGGGCTGTAGTCTGATAAAATCCAAACTACTTGATAAAAAGGGAATGATTCAGTTAAATATCTAGCTGTTTTGTCTACAGGGCACAAAGGAAAAATAGGGGAGAAGAGTAGAAAGGGCTTTTTTTTTTTTTAAGTGAATTTACAGATTAAAAGAATCTCAAATAGCCTATTTAATCCAAAGGTGGCTTTGGATTCCCATAGGAATGGCCTTTGTCATTTTGGTCTGTCCTCTCTGTCTTAAGGATTCTGTGGGACATTTTGAATTTTTACAGTAATGTTGAAATACTGTTCCTGATTTATTTTTTTTTAATGAAACAGACAAGGTAATTGTTTGATGTGCTAAGGAACAACCCCTAGTTCCAGAGAGAACAGAAATGCAAAGAAAAAATATCTGTTATAAACAACCAAACAAGCAGAGGAGGCTCTATTTCCTCTGGTGGGAAATTATTGAGGGAGAAATGCCAGCTAAAGCATATTTTGTGTCAGAAAAGTAGCTATGTTCCATTTCTTTCCTCTAAGGGGGTCAGTTAGATCCCGTCAGATCCTTTTCCCCAAAGGTCCAGTATTGTGACTGCTGACAAAGGAGAGTCAGATAGCCCATTCTCCAGAGACAGTCAGCACTTCTCCTTAATTGGCTTGAAGAATTGCCACTGGGTATCAAACATCTGCCTCCCTTCTGGGACCTGTCAGTAGCCCAGGGTGGGGGTAGGGTGAAGAGGCTGAACAAGGCCCTCCCTCTGCCTACACAACAAGGGTGGATTTTCTTTGTTTTCTGCTTTCCTTCTCACTTGTTCATACAGGTTTGTTACAGGAATCCCTCCCCCAAACATTTTTTTTTCCAATTTAGTCACATGACTTAGGCTCTTCTGATGATGTCCCCTGGCTTCCCTTTGTTAGAGATAACAATTCTAGGAGCAGTACTTCTTGTCTATAGTTGAGGTGGTTGACAAAGTTGTTTAAATTCCTTTTCTCTTCTTTGCTTACAGGCCTCACTATTTATGCAGTCTTTTGTTTTCTTCTTTTTTTTTTTCCTTTTTTTCTTTTTTTTTTTTTATTGAGGCAATTGGGGTTAAGTGACTTGCCCAGGGTCACACAGCTAGTAAGTGTTAAGTGTCTGAGGCCGGATTTGAACTCAGGTACTCCTGACTCCAGGGCCAGTGCTCTATCCACTGCGCCATCTAGCTGCCCCCTTTTGTTTTCTTCTGACTTAAAACTGTACCTCCTGTTTTCTCTCCAACATCTATGCATTTTTTTCCCTGACCCCTTTTTATGTAAGCAAGGTCATTCCATGGAGTTGTCCTGACTACTTCTCTTTTTTTTCTTTTTTCTTTCTTTCTTTCTTTTTTTTGGGTGGGTCAATGAGGGTTAAGTGACTTGCCCAGGGTCACACACAGCTAGTAAGTGTCAAATGTCTGAGGCTGGATTTGAACTCAGGTCCTCCTGAATCCAGGGCTGGTGCTTTATTCACTGTACCACCTACCTTTCTCTGCCCAGGCTACTTCTTAGGATGCATGTGGTTACCTCTGAAGGATTCATCAGTTTGGGATGAAAGAGTCTCCTTACCACCTTACTTCAATCAATAAGGGGAAGGGACCAAGGATTTTCTGCTCATCCTAAAGCAACAAACCCTTCAGAAGTGAGCTAAGAAAGTAGCCCCGGGCTACTCAGCTTATCTGCCATGGCATGACTCCATTACATTTACCATCCTCCTCCATGTTGACACCCTCACTTTTGTTCTGTTTTTTTAAAAAAATTAATTTAATTTTTTATTATTAAAGAATTTTTTAATTTTCCAATTACATGTAAAGATAGCTTTCAACATTTGTTTTCATAAGATTTTTAGTTCCAAATTTTTTTCTCTCTCTCCCTTCCCAAGACAGAAAGCAATCTGATATAGGTTTTATATATATGTGTGTGTGTGTGTGTGTGTATGTATGTGTGTATGTATGTATACATGTATGTATATATGTATTGTATATATGTATATGTATATACAATCACATCAAACCTATTTCTGCATTAGTCATGTTGTGAAAGAAGAATCAGAACACAGGGAAAAACCTCAAACAAGAAAAAAAAAACAGTCAAGAAGTAGAAATAGTATGGTTCAATCTGCATTCAGAATCCACAGTTCTTTTTTTCTGGATGTGGAGAACATTTTCTATCATGAGTTCTTTGGAACAGTCTTAGATCATTGCACTGCTGAGAAGAGCCAAGTCTATCACAGTTGATTATCACACAATGTTGCTGTTACTGTGTACAATGTTCTCCTGGTTCTGTTCACTTCACTCAGCAGACACACTCACTTTTCCATAAGTTTGCTGACTCTTACCCACTGGCTATACTGCTAGTACACATCTCAGGAAAAAAAATAGAGTGAGGAACTATAACAAAAGAACAATCCTTATGAGCTTGCTCACTGTGTGTGGCTTAATGAAGTCCCCATGTGGACTTCAGAGAATTCAGGTATTCTGATTCCTGTACACTTACCAGGTGGTGAAAAAAAGGCCCTTTGATTAGCAGTTATGAGGGAAAACAATCCTCTTCTCAATAATTCTCAGGAACTCATCAGCCATGTGACAAAGGCTCTTTTATTTCCTTCTCGTGAGGAAGCACCCTAATGTGTAGCTGGTGGGTGCCAAGAAAGGGGGCTTACAGGCCCTGTTTTAAACCCTAGTCCCTAACGCAAATGGACCTTGTGCCCTTCATCCTGCCACCCAGGCTTCGAACCTGCAGTTGCTTTTGTCTCTGTTGTATCTCTTCTTTCCTGCTCTTAGGTGAAGGAATATTGTGGATGGCTGCAGCCTTGCCTGCTTTGAAAGGTTGTAAGCTTCTCAAAGACAGGGGCTGTTTTTTGCCTCCTTTTGTATCCTTAACACTCAGCACAGGGCCTGGCATATATGTTTACTGATTGATTGTCATCAGCCAAGACTGTTGAGCACCAGACATCCGCTTGAAGGGTGAGTTTTCACCCCTTCCAGAGGTAGAAGTCCATGCCAGAGTAAAGAGTTATCTATTCAACCTACCAGAGTAATGCAAGAAGGGGAGGCAAGAGGGCTCTCCATTGCCATTGTCTACACTGTATTCACCAAGTGAACCTGGTCAGGTAAATGTTCTTGAGGGATCAAGGTGTGTTCCCAGTGAGTGTGTGAAATCTATTTTATATTTCTGTTCTTGCTGCATCTTCTCTATAAATATCACCTTTGTAAAAGTTAATTGATTAATATTATTATGGTTCTAATTGTGGTATTGATGATTTTAAGGTGATATTAATTGGAATTATAGATGATATTGAAGAGATCATTTGTGTTTGATATGTTGGGGAGAACACACCAGAATGGAGGCTCAGAATGCCCCATGTTCCCTAGGAATATCTCTACAAGCCTGAAGGGGAAAGGCAAGGAGTCTTACTCTGGGAGCCCAACTTGTCAGTGAGAGGGGAAGTCAGGTTAAGGACTCCCTGAGCTTATGTACACTACAGAAGACTTGTTATTATTGGGCAAGGAGAAGCTAATAGATCCATAAGCACTAGGCAGAATATTACTTTCCATTTGGCCTGAATATTTCATATGTGATTTCTCTACCTTCAGTTTCTACAGAGAAATGATGAGGAGCTGGGCCCTGAGGCTTTTCCTAACTCCCAAATCCTGTGAATCTAAGTCTACTGGGGACATCAAAGTGGGGTTCATGGGTTAAGGAGGACCTGGTGGAAGAGAGAACTTCAGCTGATTAAAGGAAACATTTTCTAGGGAAACATGGTTTTTGTTCTTTTAGTGTTTTTATCTCCAAAGGTAGCTTCAAACCTTTTTAGTTTCCCCCTAAAAATTGTTTATGAATCTGAACTCCATCAGGTTACTTGACCCTATTTATATTTTCAGTCTGTACAACTTCTTGGTGATAACGTGCTCTATGTACTTACTCTTTATTGTATAATGATCCACTTCCTTTTATACCATAGAATTGTAAAAGCTAGATCATTTTATAGCTGAGACAATTGAGACCTTGAGAGGTTAAGTGATGTATTTGTTCAAGGTCAAAGATAGGAATGGAATTCAGTTGATCACTTACCTCACAGTTCAGTGCTGTTTTTATTAAATAATAATAATTTAATACTCAATAAACATTTATAAAGCATCTGTTATGTATAAAGTACTGTGCCATGGGGGCAGCTAGATGGCGCAGTGGTTAGAGCACCGGCCTGGATTCAGGAGTACCTGAGTTCAGGTCCTGCCTCAGACACTTGACACTTACTGGCTGTGTGACCGTGGGCAAGTCACTTAACCCCCATTGCCTAAAAATAAATAAATAAATAAAGTACTGTGCCAGCCACTGGGGCTGCTTTCAATGAGCTCATAAGCCATTGAGAGAAAAGAGATCCCCAGAAAGATGGACAATACAAGCAAGTAAGATAAATGCTAAGAGAGGTCCAGACAGAATGTCATGAGATATTTGGAGTGAGTTTAGGAGAGTTCAGGAAACTCTTTCCTCCTTAACTTTATTATTTATTAGAGACATAATAATAATCAACAATATACAAAGAGCAAAAAAGAGAATAATATATGAGACAGTGAATTTTTGTTATGAACCGTTTTTGTTTTTGTTGTTGTTGTTGAGTCATGTTTGACTCTTTGTAACCCCATTTGGGGTTTTCTTGGCAGAGTTCCTTGAGTAGTTTGCCATTTCCTTGTTCAGTTCATTTTACAGATGAAAAGACTGAGAAAAACAGGGTTAAGTGACTTGCCCAGGGTCACACAGCTCTTGTCTGAGGCCAGATTTTAATTCAGGGAGACTCATCTTCCAGACTCTAGGCCTGGCACTCTTTCTGTTGCCACCTAGCTGCCCATTTCATTAATATGCCACAATTTCTTTGATCATTTCTCTATTTTTGGACATTTAAGTTGTTTCTAGGTTTGGGGTTTTTAAAAACTATATAGAATGCTGCTATGAAAATCTTTGAACAGATAAGTCTTTTAAAAAATATAACTACAGGGGCAGCTAGGTGGCGCAGTGGTTAGAGCACCGGCCCTGGAGTCAGGTGTACCTGAGTTCAAATCCGGCCTCAGACACTTAACACACACTTACTAGCTGTGTGACCCTGGGCAAGTCACTTAACCCCAATTGCCTCACTAAAAAAAAAAAAAGAGAGAGAGAGAAAAAATATAACTACAGATGGTAAGAGGGTCAAACAGTTGGCCAGAAGGACATTACAGGTATCCCTTTGCCAGCACTGAGGCAGGATTCTTTTGTTTTGCCCATACTCAGATCCAGGTCACAGTCTTTGGTGGCAATTGCAGGCAGGGGAGGAATGCAAGCACACCAGAGCTTGCAGCCACAGTGGAGCAGGACTCCACTCATAGTTCCAGGGCAGAAAAGCAGGGCTGCAGTTGCTTGCAGACCAGAGCACAGGCCAGGAGAGTAGTAAACATACATCTCCTTAAATCATACCACCTTGGAAGAACTAAAAACTTACAAATTCCTAGGAATATCTCTGAAAACAGCTGCACAAATCCTCTGAAGCTCGGGACAGGGTGCCCTCCACCCTGGAAGTAGTGCCCCACTTTAACAAAGAGTCAAAAGTCAAGAAATAGACAGGGAAAATGAGCAATCAGAAAATCGTGCTGACCCTAGAAAGTTTCTATGGTGACAAGGAAGATAAAAATACATCCTCAGAAGAAAATAACAAAGTCAAAGCTCCTACATCCAAAGCTTCCAAGAAAAATATGAATTGGTCTCAGGCCACAGAGGCACTCAAAAAGGACTTTGAAAATAAAGAGAGGTAGAGGAAAAAATGGAAAGATAAATGAGAATGATGCAAGAAAATTAGGGGGAAAAGTCAATAGCATGGTAAAGGAGACACAAAATATACTAAAGAAAATAACACCTTAAAACCAGACTAGGCCAAATGGTAAAAGAGGTACAAAAAGTCAATAAGGAAAAGAATGGCTTGAAAAGCCAAACTGGCCAAATGGAAAAGGAGGTACAAAAGCTCTCTGAAGAAAATAACTTCTTAAAAATTAGGATTGAGCAAATGGAAGCTAATGACTTCATGAGAAATCAAGACACAATAAAGCAAAACCAAAAGAATGAAAAAAAAAATAGATGGCAATGTGAAATATCTCCTTGGAAAAACAACTGACCTAGAAAATATAGCCAGGAGAGATAATTTTAAAAGTATTAGCCTAGGGGGCGGCTAGGTGGCGCAGTGGATAAAGCACCGGCCCTGGATTCAGGAGTACCTGAGTTCAAATCCGACCTCAGACACTTGACACTTACTAGCTGTGTGACCCTGGGCAAGTCACTTAACCCCCATTGCCCCGCAAAAAAAAAAAAAAAAAAAGTATTAGCCTACCTGAAAGCCATGATCAAGAAAAGAACCTAGACATCATCTTCCAAGAAATTGTCAGGGAAAATTGACCTGATATTCTAAAACTATAAGGTAAAATAGAAAGAATCCACCCATCACCTCCTGAAAGAGATCCCAAAAGGAAAACTTCCAGGAACATTATGGCCAAATTCCAGAGCTCCCAGGTCAAGGAGAAAATATTGCAAGCAGCCAGAAAGAAACAATTCAAGTATTGTGGAGCCTAAGTCAGGATAACAAAAGATTTAGCAGCTTCTACATTAAAGGATCAGAGGGCTTGGAATAGGATATTCCAGAGGGCAAAGGAACTGGGATTACAACCAAGAATCACCTACCCCGCAAAACTGAGTATAATCCTTCAGGGGGGAAATGGGAATTCGATGAAAGAGAGGACTTTTAGGCATTCTTGATGAAAAGACCTGAGCTGAATAGAAAATTTGACTTTCAAATACAAGACTCTAGAGAAGCATAAAAAGGTAAACAGGAAAAAGAAATCATGAGGGATATTAAAAGGTTAAACTGTTCACATTTCTACATGGGAAGATGATACTTGTAACTCATAAGAACTTTCTCATTATTAGGGCAGGGGGATGGAGTATATTTAGATAGAGGACACAGGTTTGAGTTGAATAATGAAGGGATCCTATCTTTAAAAAAATAAAATTAAGGGGAAAGAGAGGATGGGATTACGTATCTCAAATAAAATAAGCAAGTAAAAGCTATACAGTGGAGAGGAAGCTGGGGGAGGTGCTGGGGAGTGAATGAGTCTTACTCTCATCAGAATTGACTCAAAGAGGGAATAACATACACACTCAATTGGGTATAGAAATCTATCTTACCCTGAAGGAAAGTAGTAGGGAAAGCGGATAAGGTAGGGGGCAGGGGCTGTAATAGAAGGGAGGGCATATTGGAGGAGAAGGCAGTCAGAAGCAAAACACTTTTGAGGAAGGGCAGGGTGAAAGGAGATAGAGAATAGAGTAAATGTCATGGGAGGGAATAGAATGGAGGGAAATACAGTAAGCAATAGAAACTGTGAGATATTTTGAAGCAAGTTTGTCTGACAAAGGCCTCATTTTTCATACACATAGAGAACTGAGTCAAATTTATTAAAATAAGGGCCATTCCTCACTTGATAAATGATCAAATGATATGAAGTTTTCAGATGAAATAATCAAAGCTATCAATAGCCATATGAAAAAAAATGCTCTAACTCACTAGTAATTAGAGGGATGCATATAGAAATAATACTGTGGTATTACTTCATACCTATTGGATTGGATAATAGGACAACAGAGGAAAATGACAAATGTTGTAGGGGATATGGGGAAGAGGAGACATTAATGCACTGTTGGTGGAGTTGTAAACTGATTCAGGCATTCTGTAGAGCAGTTTGGAACTATGGCCAAAGGGGCTATGGAACCATGCATGCTCTTTGACTTAGTGATGCCACTACTTGGTCAGTATGCAAAAAGAGATAAAAAACAGAAAGTTAGAGGACCTATATGTAGAAAAAAATATTTGTGGCAGCCATTTTCAGGTACAGGTACAGGGAATTGAAAGTTATGGGGATGTCCATTGATTGGGAAATGGCTGAACAAACTGTGGGATGAGATCATGATGGAACACTGTTGTACTGTGGTAAATGATGAGCAGGATGCTCTCAGAGAAACCTGGAGAGACTTACATGAACTGACGCAAAGTAAAATGTACTGTATATATACAAAGTAATGGCAATGTTGTAAGATGATCAGCTGTGAATGACTCGGCTATCTCAGCAGTGCAGTGATCCAGGACAACTCTGAGGGACTTATAAAAAATGCAATCCATCTCCAGAGAAAGAACTAATGGTGTCTCAATACAGATTGAAGCATAATGTTACTAGTTTCTTTTTCTTAAGTTTTTTTGTTTGTTTTCTTTCACAACTTGATTAAAATGGAACTGTTTTGCTTGACTACACATGTATAATATATTTAATTGCTTGTGTTCTAAAGTGGGGTTTGGGGAGGGAGGGAGGAGAGAATTTGGAACACAAAGTTTTAAAAATGGACATATAATTGGGGAGAAATAAAATTCTAAGTAAATGAAGAAAAATTTTAAAAATAAAATAAAAATCTATATTAAAATGTGTATATATATGTGTGTGTATGTGTATGTATATATGTGTGTATATACATATACATGCATATATAAATATAAATATAAATATATATATATATATATACATATACACATACTTTCAGAGTTTGTGTCAAACATTGAACTAATTAGGCCAAAGAGTATGATTTTTAAAAGGCAGCTAGGTAGTACAGTTAATAGAGTGCTTGGCTTGGAGTGAGGAAGACCTGAGTTCAAATCTAGCCTCCAACATTTACTCCAGTGGGGAGTAAACTCCAGTGCATACCCATTTACCTCTAGGGTCAAATATAAGATGCTATGTTTGGCAATTAAGGCTTTTTATAACTTTTCCCTATACTACCTTTCCAGGCAAACTGGTGGTCTTCCTTTTTCCTCATATATAACTCTCCCACCCTCTGGTCTCTGTTTTTGCACTAGCTGCATTCCACACCTGTAATGTGCCCTTCACTTCTTGCAATCCATGATTTCCTTCAAGAAAGATTTAACTTAAGGCACCTTCTGTAAGAAGTATTTCCCGGTCCTCACTGCTGATACCACCTTCCCCTCTCTGATCACCTACTCATTTGTCTTTATCACCAACACCTAGCATGGTAGTTGGCACATAACAGGGGCTAAACAAATGCCTTTTGATTGGTTAGACAAGTCACTTCTCATCCACAGACCTCAATTTATTCATTTGTAAAATAAGGGAGTGTGATTTGCTGATTTCTAGGATTGCCTTCAACACTGATGCCGATTACTTTGGGGGTTAATAACAGCAAAATTAGAAAAGTGTTCCAAAAATAAGGACTTAAAAAAAAAAGCCTTTAGCCTCAACATTTTAGCACACTTCATGGGAAAAGGCAACTTTTTAGACAAGACAATAGGAGGGGGAAAAATCCTCATTTCCAAGAAGGTTGGTGAATTTTACATTTAAATTTAAAATTAAATTTTAAATAACTTAATTAAAGATTCTTACTGCCTCAGGAGAACTTTGAGAATTTTTTCAGTTTTCCTGAATAACAGTCAATAGTCAATAAATATTTATTAAGTGCCTACCATGTACCATATACTATGCTAAGTGTTAGGGACAGAATTTATTTTTTAAAGACAGTGCTGAGGCAGCTAGGTTACATAGCAGATAAAGATCGGCCCTGGACTCAAGAGGACCTGAGTTCAAATCCTGCCTCAGAGACTCGACTCATACTAGTTGTGCGACCCTGGGCAAGTCACTTAACCCTCATTGCCCCCCCCCCCAAAAAAAGACAGTGCATGCCTTCAAAGAGCTTCCAATTTAATAATGTAAGACAACACTTAAAGGAATCTGAAAGGGGGGAGGGGGGTACCTGACATGGAGGCACATTGGAGAAGTCAGATATATCTTGAATTGGTACAGCCACATGGTATCTTAGCTGAGCTCACCTCTTAAATGGAAGTTTTGGAGTTCCTGGGCCCACCCTCCAATCAGAGAGGCAGCAGGTAGTGAGAAGTTGAAGGGCCAAGGCAACATGTTGGAAACCTGCAATAAACAAGGATCAAAATCCTCTCTTAAATTCCTCCTTACTTCCTTGGAGCTCTACAGGCAGTTTATGGGACTAAGATCTCTTTACATTCATTTTTCCTGAATGGAGTGTTTGGAATAGCTGCTAGGCAGTTCCAATTATGAAAACAATGACAAAAGCAGTAAATTTCCTCTATTATTATAAAAAATAGCACACAAGCATAGAAACTATGTAGAAACTGTCACATTTCATCCAAAGGAAAATAGCTTTATCACCATATACTTTTACATTTTTCATGCAGAACTGTATTTTGAAGACTTTGGATTGTTTACACTTTTACATTTTAATTATCTTGGCAAAGGGAGGTCTCTATGAGAATACAACGAATCTGTATTATCTATAGTGAGTGCAGTACAATGCAAAGCTCCACTTGGCAAGCTATCTAATATGCATACAGAACATACTACTCGAAAGCATTGTAACAATATGTACAAGGAGAAGGACATGTAACACTCATACTAATAAGTAAATAGAACAGCAAGCATGGATTGGATGCCTATTTATTTGCCAGGCACTTTACAATTATTATCTAATTTGATCCTCACAACAATCCTGGGAGGTAGATGCTATTATTACCCCATTTTATAGTTGAGGAAACTAAGGCAAATAGAGGGTAAGTGACCTGCCCAGGATCACACAGCTAATAAGTGTCAAGTATCTGAGACTGGATTTGAACTCAGGTCCTCCTGACTCCAAGACCAGTGTTCTATCCACCACACCACCTAGCTGCCCCTTTATCAAGTATTCTTGTACAAAATGACAAATATGGTAATGTTTTACATAATCATATATGTATAACCCATATCTGATTGCTGCCGTCTTAGGGAGTGGGGAAGGGAGAGAGGGAAGGAAGGATAAAAATTGGAACCCCAAACTATAAATAAAAATGTTGATTATATTTTAAAACTTCCCTGGGAAATATTAATGAAATCATTTTTAAAAATTTGGGGGGGGGGAAATAATATAATCTCATTGCTTTTTTTGTTGTTTTTTTTGTTGTTGTTGTTTTAGTTTTGTTGCAGGGCAATGAGGGTTAAGTGACTTGCCCAGGGTCACACAGCTGGTAAATGTCAAGTGTCTAAGGCCAGATTCGAACTCAGGTCATCTTGAAATCCAGGGCTGGTGCTTTATCCACTGTGCCACCTAGCTACCCCCTATAATCTCATTGCAAATGGAAATTGTTTCATTCTTTGTACCCATATCCCTAGCACCTACCACAGTTCCTTCCACATAGTAAGCACTTAAATGCTTGTTGATTGAACTGTGAACTGAGGTGAATGAGTAACCACATCTCCTGTAACATCATAATTTATATGATTCTAAGTCTACTGACCTTTATGCACATAAGCCTCAAATTGTGGCTGATTTTCATTTTCTCTGAACTTTGTGTGCTTTCTACAAATGAGATTTTAGGCAGGAAAGGTATTGCCTCTTCCCTAAATCTTGACCCCTTTGTCTGAACTGGGTTCTTCTCAGACTTAGGAAAAGTTATTGGGTTTCAACATAGTGTTTGCTTTACTTAAAGCAGCACCTTTTACATGATTATTCCATGCTGATCAGAAAGGAGAAGGTTCTTCATTCTTGAGCAGCTATTTCCATGCCACAGTTTCTTTTGGAGCATTTTAACAGCCCTTTAAATTAAGGTAGTGGTTTGATTTAGTGTCTAGTTATCTATCTATGAAATGAATAGCTTGATTTCTTGTAAAAGTGTGCCTTTGTTCTACATCATTTTCTGTTTTGTTTTTTTTTTTGGTTCAGCTGAGATTATCTCATGTTAATGTTTTTCTATGTTTATCAAGGTTGTTTTGCTTCTCCTTCAAATCTTTCCAATATTTTCTGAACAACATTTTTTTTCAGCAAAATTCTATCATTTTGCTTAAATGTTGCAATTTTGTTGTTGCGATTGGGGGGGGGGGCAGGGCAATGAGGGTTAAATGACTTGCCCACGGTCACACAGCTAGTAAGTGTCTGAGGTCAGATTTGAACTCAGGAACATGGGTCTTCCTGACATTAGGCCCAGTTCAAATCTGGCCTCAGACACTTTCTAGCTGTTTGACCCTGGACAAGTTACTTAACTCTGTTTGTCTCAGTTTCCTCATCTGTAAAATCAGCTGAAGAAGGAAATGCCAAACCACTTCAGCATCTTTGTCAAGAAAACTCCAAATGGGATTATGAAGTCAGACATGAATGAAACTACTTAACAATAACAGGGAGGTTTAGGGTAAAAGATGAGTTCAGTTTTGGACATGTTGAGTTTAAAATGTCTACTGGACACCCAAGTCAAGCTGTCTGAAAGGTAGGTGGAGATATGAGATCGGAGGTCAGCAAAGAGATTGGGGCAGGAAAAGTATATTTGAGAATCATTAGCATAGAGATGATGAATTAAATCTAAGGGAGCTGATGAGATCACCAAGTGAAACAGTAGAGAGGGAGAAGAGAAGAGGGCTCAGGACAGAACCCTCAGGGATACCTATAGTTAGAGGGCATGATCTGCATGAGTATCCAGCAAATGAGACAGAGGAGTACTCAGATAGCAGGAGGCGAACTAGAAGAGAAGAGATAATCCAGGAGGAGAGAGTGATTAATAGTGTCAAAGGCTGCAGAGAGTTCAGGGAGAATGAGGACTGAGGAAAGGCATTTGGTGATCATTAATTACTCTGGAGACAGCAGTGTTGGTAGAATGATAAGGTCCACATTTAAAGTTGTTTTGTTTTTTTTTTTTGGCGGGGCAATGAGGGTTAAGTGACTTGCCCAGGGTCACACAGCTAGTATCAAGTGTCTGAGGCTGGATTTAAACTGAGGTCCTCCTGAATCCAGGGCCAGTGCTTTATCCACTGCTCCACCTTGGGGCCCCCTACATTTTTAAGAGAAAGTAGCTCTGTAACTCTCTGATCATCCCTTAATGATGATGTGTTTGTATTCCAGTGTTGTGACACGGTCATTCTTACCATTTTTAGGTCCCTGACAGTCTCTATCCATTTTAGTTTCTTGACGTTGATTCATTGGAACTAAACTTCTCTATCGGCATTCCTCTTTCAGGTTTACTTATCACCCGTGTGGCGAAAAACTCAATACCCTGTGTTTTGGCACAAGTCTATCAGAGACAAACTTATTATCTAAATATAAGCATCTCTGATTGGAGAGAGATTCAAAGGGATATGTGAGGGCAAGTGAGGGAGATGTGTCCTATTGAAAATCTCTCTGATTCAAGACTTTTTCTACCTTAAATTTATTGGGTTTAAGAAAAGGGACATACTTCTTTAGTTGAGATTAAACAAGAATACAAAATTTCGACAATAATTTTTCATTTATAAAAAGAGAAAAGTGGTATAACAACTTTCAGTGAACCCCTGGAGAATCATTTCACTAAACCCACTACATCAGGTCAAGATGGAGAAAAAGCTCTTAATTGTAGTAATCAAAAGCTTCCTGTTCTAGGCTAATCACCACCCTGACTCTATCTTCAGGGAGAATCAGTTCCTCTCTGAACTTTGATTAAGCTTCTCTTTGGAAATGGGTTAGGCCACTAATAAGAATACTAAAAAGGATTTTAGACTGCAATACATCCCTTGAAATTGGATTAAGTACTGACAAGATACATTTAATTTAGATGAGTCCTGAGTGACTTCAGACTGAAATAATATTTCTTGATAAGGAGTGAAGGGAGGAAGGAAGGTCTTAGCATGCTTCTATATTCAAGTGTTCCTAAACGAAACAGGTGGAATAACAGCATTTATATAGAACTTTAAGGTTTGCAAAGCTTTATATGTGTGTGTAGATACATAGCTATATAGATGCAGATATATACTTACTAGTTGTGTGACCCTAGGCAAATTAACCTTTCAGTCTCAGTTTCTCTCCCTGACAGGGATAATAATAGTGCCTATCTTACATTTTGTGAGACTTAAATAATACTTGTAAAGTGCTTTGCAATCCTGAAGGTGCTGTTTATATAAATGCTAGTTATTATTAGGAAAGGCCCATAGAGCCACTGTTGTTATTGCAAATGCTCTGGATATGTGATTTCAGGTTTTCTTGCCCTCAGAGACCTCACAAATTCAAAAGCAGGTTTTCTGATACCTCCCACTAAATTACACACTTTGTCTAGCTCAGATGCCTACCAGTCTTTTAATAATTTTCTAGCCTACTCAGTCTAACCTTTACTGATTCTTCCCTAGGAGGACAGGAATCTTGTCCTGAGAAGATTCCTAGCATGGGCCAATAATAATTTTGTGGTGTAGGAAACCTATATTTGGCACTACCTCTGTGTGAAGCATGTTCCTCTGATTTCAGCTTGCCTCTAAGTTTTTCCACTGGCAAACCTCTGCACATGAAAGCTTCCAGTTTTTTAATTAACTCCTCCTTCACAGAAGGTGATTTGGAGATTAATTTCCAGGTCCCCTGTCACTGTATCAGGAATTTTTCAATAACTGTGTCTATTAATTCACAAAATACTGACTGAATAGTTTCCTCTGGTTTTACCCTGCCAATCATGTAACATTCTTCCAACTCTTTTTATAGTTCATTTTAACATGTTTATAATGTCCTTATTCTTATTCTCAGGAACTACTAATATTGAGACCTTTGTGTGTCAACACACATCACCTTACAATACTTATTATAGATGTCAGCTTCCATTTTTTTCAGCTAGTTGTTAGATAAAATTGTATTTAGCAAGACATTGCACAGTAATAAGCAATGAAACCATAATTATATGTAATTAATATATCTCAGATAGAACTCTAACATATACACATTAATGCCATGACTCATCAACAGCCCTGTTAAGTACTTTTACCTTTGTGATTCTATGAATTTCAGTGGGTTGCTAATGAAAGAAAAATGCCTCTGTGAAAGGAAAGACATGTTTTAAGATCTCAGACTACCACACCAACTTTCATCCTCTACCTTTTACTGTCTCATTTTCTCATTAATTCTCTTCCCGGGTTCTAAAAGAGTTAAATGTTTGATATACAAGGCAGTGAAGGGTAAAAATAATTTGCCCAGGATCACAACAGCAGAGGCAGATGAGAAAAGAGGGTGGGGGAAGATCATTGGGAGGAATTGAACTGTACTTTGAAGAGGTAAAATGCAAGATACCTAATAAGCAGCCCATTGCAAAGAAACTGCAAATATTCCAGTAAGCCTTGAATATTAGCTTTTTTTTTGGGGGGGGGGTGAGACAATTGGGGTTAAGTGACTTGCCCAGGGTCACACAGCGAGTAAGTGTCAAGTGTCTGAGGCCAAATTTGAACTCGGGTCCTCCTGAATCCAGGGCCAGTGCTCTATCCACTGTACCACCTAGCTGCCCCCGAGGCCAGATTTTAACGCATTTTCCTGATTCCAGGCCCAGGTTCCACTGAACCACCTAACTGCTTGCAGGAAGACAGTAGCTAGTGCCAAAATTTCTAATGAAGTCATTTGCCTCTGCCCTTCTGAGGATGCCTATAGCCAGTTTATCTTCTATCTGACTCCATTTTCTCTACTATTACAAGGGGGTGATTATAACACTAGATAATACAGGGATAACTAGTTTTATTGAGGTTTTTTTTTTTTACAAATTGAATGTTTGTGGTAAGTCTATTGGCACCATTTTTCTAATAGCATGTGCTCATGTCATGTCTCTCTGTCACATTTTGATAATTCTCACACTATTTCAAATACTGTATTTGTTATAGTGATCTGTGATGAATGGTCTTTGATGTTACAATTATAATTGTTTTGCGGCACCACAAACCGTGCCCATCTAAGATGGCAAACTTAACTGATAAATAAATGTGAATGTTCTGACTGCTCCACCAACTGGCTGTTCATCCATCTCTCTCCCTTTCCTCTAGCCTCCCTATTCCCTGAGACGAGACAATATTGAAATTAGGCCAATTAAAAATTCTACAATGACCTCTAAGTCTTCAAGTGAAAGGAAGAGTCAATTGATGGAGAAACTTCATTATTGCCTTATCTTAAGAAATTGCCACAGCCTCCCCAACCTTCGGCAACCACCACCACCTTGATTGGTCAGCAGCCATCAACACTGAGGCAAGACCCTCCACCAGCAAAAATACTGACTCCTTGAAGGCTCAGATGGTGGTTAGTATTTTTTTTTTAGCAATCAAGTATTTTAAATTAAGGTATGTACATTTTTTAGACATAATAGTATTGCAGACTTAATAGACTATAGCATAGTATAAAACTGTTATATGTACTGGGAATCAAAAAAAATTATGATTTACTTTATTGCGATATTCACTTTATTGCGGTGTTCTCAAACCAAACCCACAATATCTCTAAGATATAGTAGGTACTTAATAAATGCTTGATTCCTTCCATTTCTTGATCCAGATGCTTGAATTAGCACCTTTGTTGTTATAGTAATATTCACACGCACATTTATGAATGCCTCTGTACATTTCTATTCCATCTACTCCCATGATAATAGCATTAAGAAAACATAGATTGTTATTATCACAGGGCATGTAAACTCATCTACCCTCTGGGCTCTTTTTTTAATTTCCCTTAAATCGAGTGATTGAGCTATATCTCTCATAAATACATACATTTTATAAGGGAATCTTGCATGGCACTAGCCTTAAGCTCCAATTATTTAGAAGCCAACAATGTGGTTTGGTTGTTTTTTTTTTCCCCTCCCAAAATGTTTCAAACAAGGAAAGACGATAGTAATATAAATGTGAACTGCCTGTTTGCACACATTTTTAGAATGCTAAGTGACAAGCAGTGATTGAGATTGGAGGTTGTTTTATTTTCGAGGCAGGGAGGGGATGAAAAGTAATTGAATATGTCACTCATCAGGGTTTCCCAGCTAAATTGGTAACTGTCAATCCTCAGGCCATTGAATTGACATTTGGACAGTGAAAATTTCAAGCCTACTTTAAAGTGAGCTGAGAGCCAGGGTAATTCCATGATTATTTTTTTAATCATTATTGTTTCTGTGGCCCATTAAGGTTTCTTTTTTTCCCTTTCCTATCTCCCCCAAACCCCTGCACTGGTAATGCAGCAGAATACACACTAGTCAGATCTCAATTATTTGGCTAAGTTTAAGCTTTCTGAAAATTGCAACTGAATATGAAAGCCCAAGAACCTGCAGGACAGAGCCCATTCACCCACTTCTACCACACAAGTTTCACTATTGCCATATTCACAGAAGACACAGGGCACTTTCTATCACTACCTTATTGCATCCTCTCTTCTGCCTGATCTGCCTTGTAGCAGCAGGATTTATCACAGCACACAAAGTGGCCTCTACAGCCTATTTTAAACCTTCAGATGACTGGCACACGTGTGGCACATTCTTTCATATCCTTGCCATCCATCAGGAGAAGCAAATACAGCAGGGAATCCCATTTTGCCAGTGGATTTCTAGAAGACCTATAAAATCCATATTTTTATTGTCCTCTCAGGAGCAGCATCAGCTCACAGGCCTGTGGTAAGTCCATATAAGAGAGAGAAGGAAAAAGTGAGGCAGTATATTTACCACAAGATGATGCCAAAATTAAAAGGGCAAAGCTTTGTCTGTTGTTGGCCATTTGCCACTCAATGAGGAATGGGTTTGGAACACTCACCAAGCTCTTCCCAGGTTTTTGGCGACTTGAATTCTTTGATTCTATACCACCTCTTCTTCCTAAAGGGATTTTTCTTTAATTTTCTTTTAAAAATGCCACTGTGTATGCAAGGGATGCATTCCCTTGGTGTCTGCCACTTCCCAATTTAGGGCTGTTGGAATGCTAAGCATGTAAGGGGTTAGATGCAGGGCTGTAGTCAGGAATTTTAAAAATTATTAAGCCCTGGCAGCAATTGATAGGGGACATACAAATGTAAGCAATTGGGACGGGGTGTGCTTTCATACGAGGCCTGCCTGCTTCACTGTCCTATGCAATACATTGGTCTGGCTTGCCATCTTATTACAACTGTCTGATGACTTGAAAAGGGGAGCAGCAGGAGAAATGACAATATAATACTTCCCCACACACACATTCTTCTCCCCAGAAGTCTGGGAAGAGGAGAAAGATCAACCTAAATGGACTGAGGAGTTTACTTTCTGTTGTTAAGAGATGGGATCTTCTTAAGGATTCAAAATGAACGTGTACTTAATAGCTGACCTTACTTCTAGTTACCTTCAAATCTGTCCAAGAGTGCATAGGAGTGGTATGGCCACCCTTCACCCAGCCTGAAGAGAAGCCTCCATGGGTTCTATTGAGAAGACCAGAAGGAGGCAGGGGGAAAAGCAAGGACACGCAGAACACTAGTGCCTAGCATGGTGCCTGGCAAATGGTAGGTGTTTAACAGGTGTTTATTGACTTGACTTGACTTGACATAGTGCTCCTGCTCACCTCTCTAGGTACTGGCTCTCTTTTCTAGCCATCATGGGAGCAGCTGACAGTAGTGGGTAACTATTTTCTCCTTCAGCTCTTTGAATAATTCTCTCTTTTTTTTGGCGAGGCAATTGGGGTTAAGTGACTTGCCCAGGGTCATGCAGCTAGTAAGTGTTAAGTGTCTGAGGCCAGATTTGAACTCAGGTCCTCCTGGCTCCAGGGCCAGTGCTCTATCCATTGTGCCACCTAGCTGCCCCAAAGAATTCTCTTTTGACTGATAATTTGGCATCACAGTCTTCTCTCTCATCTTGGTTTAGGACTGGGATCTTTGTAAGGCCTCCTGCCTAGGCCCAGTAGGGACCGGGTGAGGTGATCTAGTTTTCATTGACTTGTAGGAATACCTCTGTGTCTGTGTCCTTGGGGTTATTGTTAGGAATTATAATCTCACTGGTTAGAAATCATTGTTGTTGGATTTGTGTGTTTCAGTGACAGATAAAGCTGAGCTGGAAATTTCTTGGAAAGCTCTCATTAAACATCTTTGTCACTTTCTTTTGTGTAAAATTGACTGTGTTGATTAGGCAAGATTCAGTCGGCTCACTCCCCTGTCATGCCCTGTATAAGAGATCCTGAGAGTTACCAGCTAAGAGAGTGGGGTCACTTGTGACTTTGGATCCTTTCCTGGAGCAGAGTTACTAAAACCCACCCCCTAAGATAAGTATATTGAAGGGAGATAAAGGCCCCAAATGCCTCAGTACTACATGGTAATGGCCCACCAGTTGGAAGACTTGCCTCAAACAGGCTGAGTTAAATACTCATGACTCCAGGTCAAAAGGCAGAGTTTCCAGGGTGACAGACCACTATTGGTTGCATCCTCGTCAGGAAATTGCCAAAGAGGCAGATAATCTTGAAAGCAACCAGACATATGACCAATGGCCTTATGGATTTGTCCAACCCAAGGGAAGAATCATTCCATAAGGTTATAATGAGATGTAGTGCCCAACATGTCTAGAACTGAATTCCTTATCTTCCCCCTTTATTGTGGGTCTAGACTAAATTAGGCTCAGTCCAGCTGCTTCAAAGTTTAAAATCCATGTAACTTTACCATTTAAGAATTAAAAGAACAGATTTTACAAGGATTCACAGTTAAAATACTCCTCTGCTCTGCTTGCAGAGTCAATGGGGCCAAGTGGCAACAAATGCTCAGGAATTTTCAGAACCATTCCCTGCTCCCTCTCCCTTCCCCAGACCCTCCCCAGCCTAAGTCTTTGAGCATCATGAAAATAAACAACAAAACAATGCCTAGTTTATCTGCATTTTTATCTGTGATTTATGCTGCTGCATCTTAACATCCATAGAAGGAGCAGGTGGATATATCCAGGGAGTTCCTGAACTTAGGTGGGGAAAATTACATCTTTATTTCAATATAATTGATTTCCTTTGAAATCTTATGTATTTTATTTTGTTTATTTAAAAACATTACTCAGAGAAGAGGCCCATATGTTTTACCTAATAGAAAAAGAGGCAGATGACTCAAAGAAGGCTAAGAAGCCTTGGACTGTCTAGTATAAGAAGTACTCATTGGGGGGGCAGCTAGGTGGCGCAGTGGATAAAGCACCGGCCCTGGATTCAGGAGTACCTGAGTTCAAATCCGGCCTCAGACAGTTGAGACTTACTAGCTGTGTGACCCTGGGCTTAACTTAACCCCCATTGCCCCGCAAAAAAAAAAAAAAGAAGTACTCATTGGGTAGGGCCTTTGCTGAAAAAGGACAGCCAAAGAGATGGGAAAGAGAAAGGAGGAGAAAGGAGCCCTGGGGTAGCCAAAAGCCCTGGTCCAGGAGCATGTTGGTAAAGGTTTAACAAGGGATTTAGAGGGAGGGAAGGGGGAAAAAATATACCCATAACAAACTTTTTTTTTTTTTTGCAGGGCAATGAGGGTTAAGTGACTTGCCCAGGGTCACACAGCTAGTAAGTGTTGTGTCTGAGGCCAGATTTGAACTCAGATCCTCTTGAATCCAGGGCTGGTGCTCTATCCACTGCTCCACCTAGCTGCCCCCCCATAACAAACTTTTCAATTTAATCTGTATTATTAAAATTTTCTCCATCACTTTCTTAATCAACAAAAATAATCAAGCCCTGATTTACAGTTTGCTGTCTTCCAAGGTACAAATAAATGTTCACACTGAAATTTTACCAATTGGCCTCATCTGAGCTGGCTTCAGCATACTTCTGTCAGGCCCCAACAGCGGGTTTATTCTTCCCCTAAAACAACAACAACACTTGCTAGCCACATAAAATTGAGACAGTACCTACCACTATGACACTTCCTCCTCTTCTTCACTCTTCAATGTATCCAGTGGTCTAAAAGCCTGCCTTTATACTGACCCTGAATCAGCTTCAAAATATAAGGATTTTTCTTTCTTTTTTTTAAAAAGTGATTTATTTTAAATTTAATATTGAATATCAAAATAGCAACTCAAACTTGGGCTACAACAATTTATACTTATATAACTGTATTTAACTGCACAAAATGTCACAAACAACCTTTAAGTAACACAAGTGGCACTGTGGATAGAGTGGCAGGCCTGGAGTCAAGAAGTCCTAATCTGTCTTCAGGCACCTAATCCTGCTTGCCTCACTTCCCTCCTCTGTAAAATGAGCTGGAGAAGGAAATGGCAAACCACTCTAGTATCTTTGCCAAAAAAAACAAAACAAAACCCAAATGGGGTCACAAAGAGTCAGACACGACTAAGATGAGTGAACAACAAGAAGTCCCTATCAGGTTTCTTTGTCCATTTATTTTTATGTTCTTTGCCTTTTAGTAAGTACTCTTCTAGTTCTGCTTTTTTGGCTTTGCATTTCTTTTCTTTTCTTTTTTTTTTCTTTTCTTTTTTTTTTTTGCGGGACAATGGGGGTTAAGTGACTTGCCCAGGGTCACACAGCTAGTAAGTGTTAAGTGTCTGAGGCCGGATTTGAACTCAGGTACTCCTGAATCCAAGGCCGGTGCTTTAACCACTGCGCCATCTAGCTGCCCCCTCTTTTCTTTTTTTAAAATTTTTACTCATTTATTTTTTTTTTGTGGGGCAATGAAGGTTAAGTGACTTGCCTAGGGTCACACAGCTAGTAAGTGTTAAGTAGCTGAGGTCAAATTTGAACTCAGGTCCTCCTGAATCCAGGGCCAGTGCTTTATCCACTGTGCCATCTAGCTGGCCTGGCTTTGCATTTCACAAAGTGTCTTCTATGCTTCTTTATATTCCATCTTGATCACTTTGCAAATTTGGAAATTGAGACTCCCAAAGGTTAAAGAACTTATAAAAGGTCGCCTAGGAGAGTTGGGAATCCAAATGTCTTCCTCTCCCATTGCCTAGCTTAATGATCTGCACTAGTAAGTAATTTACTTTCTGATTAGTTAAATTGACAAAGTTGTAGAATTGTGCTGATGGGTCCATTGGCACTACTACTTTAAGATTTGCAATCAATGAAAGAGATTTGGCTGTTAAGCATATGCCTGCAATGAAAAAATAATCCATAGGTACTCTCAATGTATAAGCATTATAGCAGTCACTTGTTTTCTATAGAAGACTGGCATGAGAATCATACTCATAGAAAAAGCAGGCCCTCACTTTCTAATGGTTGCAGTGATAAAGGCATACTAAACCCTGAACCATCTTTGGGTTAGGTCATTACATTTTGCACTGTATTCTAGAGCTATGAAAATAACTCTAAAGAGTGATTTTTAGAAAATAACACCATTTGCTGCCTGAATATTAATTATGAATTAGAAATGACAAATGTTGACATTGATACTTCAAGTAATTCAATGAATCATTCATGCCAAGAAATGTTTATTAAGAGCCTATCACATACCAGGCACTGTTCTGGTGCTGGTGATAAAGACAACAATGAAACATCTGTGTGTATGTAGATAAATGTCACCTGTGTTGAACCCGGAAGGAAGACAAGGAAGGAAGATGATGTGCCAAGCACTGTGATAAGCCCTAGGGATACAAATACGAAAAAGAAAGACAGTCCCTACCCTCAAGGAGCTTACAATCTAATAAATGAAGACAAAACACTAAAGAGAGGTGGAAAGGGTGGGGGTGAGGAGGTGGAGATGAAGAAGGCACCCAATAAAGACATGGTGGAAAAGTCAAAATCCAAAATGAGTACAACTAGAAAAGGCCTCAATAAAGGAAGGCTGAGGAATTCATGGCTCCACCCTCCAGTAAGAAGGCAGTGGGCACTTATAAGGTGTGAATACCAAGGCTGATTGGATCTTGTAGGATGATGATACTTCCCAAAGATGAAACTATTGGGAGCATTGGGTGAGAAACAGGAGGGTATGTGTGTGTTGCATTTTAGTCCTGGGATGGGAATATCAAGTTTGGAGAACAGCTGTCAGTTCAATTATTGGGGCAGCTAAGTGGCACAGTGAATAGAGAGCCAGCCTGGATCAGGAAGACTCATCTTCTTGAGTTCATCTCTAACCTGAGACACTTACTAGCTATGTGACCCTGGGAAAGTCACTTAGTTGCCTCAGTTTCCTCATCTATAAAATCAGAAAACCATTCTAGTACCTTTGCTAAGAAAACCTCCAATGGGGTCACAAAAAGTCGGATACAATTGAACAACAACAACATAAGTCCAATGGAATGTAGAGTTCATGAAAGGAAATAGTAAGAAATAAGGCTGTTAAGATAGATGGGAGTCAGACTGGTGGGCCTTAAATGCCAGGCTGAGAAAATTGTATTTTTTTCCAAAGGCATCGTAGAATCACCAAAGGTTTTTAATAAGAGGAGTGACCTTTGCCTTAGGAAAATTATCTTACCAGCTATACAGAAAATGGATCAGAGAAGGGAGAAACTGAAAGAAGAGCAAATGGGGTTGTGGCTGTGTGAATGGAGAGTAGGGGACAGACACAGGTGATTCTGTGGAGGTAGAATTGACAAAATTTGGTAAATAGCTGGCTGGGGAGAGGGGAATTGGAAAGGAGGAGAGTTGAGATTGACTCCAAGGTTCCCTACCCTGGAAGGATGATTGTATTCTCAATAGAAAGAGCAAAGTTTAGAGGAGAAGATAATAATTTCTGTTTGGGACATGGTGAGTGGTATTGTCCAGCAGACAAACTGGTGATATGAAACTGGAGTTCTGGAGAGAGATTAGATCAAAATATAGAGATGGAAACTGAACCCATGGGTGTGTAGAGAGAGAAGTAAAGGGCTCAGGACAGAACTGATACTAAAGGGCACCTACTAAAAATCAAGTGGTCTCCTAGGAGATGGGTATTGTCTCTTTGAAGAAGACTGAAAAGGGTAGCCCGACAGGTAGGAAGAGAACCAGGAGAGAGCATTTCACAAAAACCAGGGGGAGAAGAACAGGTTCAGGAAGAAGACATAGTGGACAGTATGTAGAGAGGTCAGGAATGATGAAGATGGGGGCGGGGCGGGAAACCATTAGATTTAGCACTTAAACGATTTCTGGTAACCTTGGGGAAAGGGTTTTCAGTTGAGTGATTGAGGACAAAGACCATATTGCAGGGGATAAGTGAATGTGAGTGAAGAAGTGAAGACAATGGATATAGATGTTTCTTTCTAGGAGTTTGGCAAAGAAATGGAGGAAAAGCAAACCTTGAGAAAGAGGTGGGGTCAAGTGAGGTTTTTAAAATATATTTTTTATTTTGTTAAATATTTCCAAATTATATGTAAAATTTTCTTAATATTTTTAATATTCATTAAAAAATGAGTTTCAAATTCTCTCCTCTCCAGCCCCTCCCCTACCCATTGAGAAGGCAAACAATATAATAATATGTTATACATGTGAAGTTATGCTCCACTAAGTATGTGGAAATGGGCCCGTAAAAGACTCTGAGGTCATTCATGACTAAATGTTGAATTTAGCACCGGCTCTTGGGATATGGCAGCACATGTAGGCTGTCTCTTGGTCCTTCCCCCTACCCCATAGCAGCTGCAGGGAGTTAGGGAGCTCTGTCAGTTAAAAAAAGAGAAACAGCTTTTGCAAGCTCTTACTTCAGTTCTCTGGGACATGTGGCAAGTAACTCTCCCATGAGGGATGGGGGAAGGTCTACCTTCTTGCAAACGTGACTGAATGGTGGCTATGAGCATGTGGGCACTACAACTGGATCTGAGAATCCCATCTGCCTCTTCTGTTTCTTTGCCTAAGTTAGGTGACCTAGCAGCAATCCTGAGGTAGACATTTCCAGGCTTGGATGCCACTTTGTAAGTTCAAGATTTCTGGTAATAAGGAATCCTTAATCCGTGCTAAAAGTGCTCTTTTTAAATACACTATAGGGGGCATCTAGGTGGCGCAGTGGATAGAGCACCAGCCCTGGATTCAGGAGAACCTGAATTCAAATCCGACCTCAGACACTTGACACTTACTAGCTGTGTGACCCTGGGCAAGTCACTTAACCCTCATTGCCTAGGAAAAAAAAAAAAGCTAAATACACTGTAGCACTTCTGGCAGAATAAGATCATCACTGGCAGAAGAAGATGAGTTCAAATCCAGGCCTGGTTTGTCAGGAGACATGGACCTGCAGGGAACTATTTGGACAGTACAGAGCTGAGGTGAAATGTAAAATGTTTATTTAGCAATTCTGCAAATTTCTCCATGTTGAGATGTTTATTTAAGTTTCAGTCCAGGAGAGCACAATGGTAGTTAGAAGTTAATGTAGCCTGTTTTGATTCTTTGTCAATGTATGCTATTAGTCTCTGGGTTTTTAAAATTTGTTTTGTTTTGGCATTTCTTTTATGTGGAAGAAATAAATAGCTATCCTGTGCCTAGGCTACGTGACTCATTGAGTACCTTTCTAATCCTCACTGGGAAATAATCTATACGTAAGGAAAAACCTAAGGTTTAAGTAATTTCCCCTGTGTCTCTGAGGTGGGAGCCAAGGACAGAAAGATGAAAGATTCTCAGCCCTGTCTTCGTAAGTCAGGTTCCCCCTGAATTTGGTCTATACTCATGGGTCCAGAGCTGAGATGGGCCCCTTGATATAGAGGGAGGAGGCATAGTATCCCAATAGCAGTTCTTGTTAAATAGGGATGGGGAAGACCTTAGCATGTTCAAAAGCAGCAGATAATGAGCTAAGTGGAAATAGATTAAAAATGACAGGATGAAAATGACTGGCATTTCAAGCTCCTGGAGGAGCCAGGAGAATATGGGAAAGAAAGCCTAGGTAGAGTGGCTGACCTTGACAAGTAGAAGGATGATCTCTTTAACAGAGAACAGAGGAACAGAGGGAGGGTCAGGATATAGAGTGATTTTGCAGTATGTAGTGAAGAAGAGAACTCATGGGGATGGATCACTTTTGTATATTTTTTTAATGTATAGCACACCTTTATTTTAAAACAGATATTATATGTATTTATGTACATATATATACATTATATGTGTGTGTGTGCACGTGCATCTATCCATCCTATCACGTACAGTTCCCCCAACCTTTTTTGTTTTCTGGATACCTTTGGCAATCTGGTGAAAACTGTAGGGCTCTTCTCAAAATTATGTTTTTAAATGCATAAAAATAAAATATATGGATTACAAAGGAAAATGATTATATTAAAATGTAGTTATCAGAACTTTTTTAAAGTTCTGAGACCCCAAAGAACTCTTGCATTAGAGAAAGAACAGATTCAATTATATAGAAACTCTCTTGTAAAATACAGGGTGTGTGTGTGTGTGTATTTCCTTTCCTCCTTGAATATCAGCTGTTGTAAATGTTGAACTGCTGTGCAGCTTTGCCTCTCTAAAACTTCTCTACAACTCTCTTTTTGTATTCTAGGATGTCCCCCTTCCTAGAGCTTTTCAGTCAGTTTTTTAGCCACTAGCCTCCTATCTTCTTTATCAGGTAAGGAAAGAAGCAAGAAGTCAGACTATAACAAACAAAATAAATTTCTAAAAGCTGCTTGGTTCCCTCCCCCCACCCCACCCCACCAGCTTTTAAAAATTTTATTTTTTTAATTAACAAAACTTTATCTCTCTCCTTTCCACCTTCCCCCAGCAAGTAGTTTTTTAAATACCAATTTTATTGATTTCCTTTGTTTTTTACATTGCCTATATTTATGGGTATGTTGATAGATGTTTAACAACCATCTTTCAGGGCAGGAGAGATACATAAACACATGCTTTTATATTTAATTTGTATCATTAATATTTTTCTCCATCACTGTCTCAAGTCTAGATAATCAACAAGAAAATAAATCTAACCCTTATTTGTAGTATTTGCTGATTTTCAAGGTGTAAACACTCACAAAGAAATTTAACAACCAACTTCATAGTGATCTGGCTCCAGCAGACCACTATCTACCTTCCCCATTGTATCCCTCCCTCTACCACTTTTCAAACATATATCTCTTTTAATAAAGAAAAAAGAGGAAGAAAAAAATTAAATAAAATAAATCAAAACATCAAAAAAGTTTAATGTTATATATAGTGTTTCACACCCATGATCTCCCCCAACCAACCTCTGCAAAAAGGTGGGATGTAGGAGCGGGGATGAAATTGTTTTCTTATATCTCTTCTTTTAGTATAAACTTGGTTATTATAATTTTACAACATTCAGTTTCAATTGTTTTATTTGTTTTTTAAAATTTACATTGTTACATTAATGTGATAAAATAATGGGATTTAGCAGATACTCAAAGGCCCACCTGGAGATTAATCTAAACTGATTGAATTAAGTGAGAGTGACTGACTGCTGATAAGCCTACTTCAAGTTAACTAGATTGTAATCACACCTGGCTAGCCTTTAAGAAGTTATTGTTCTCAGAAGCTAAAGACTTTTAACTTAACTTGAGAGTGAACCAATGGACTTGGATGACGCCTACAAATCAGCTTGAAGCAGTGTGTAAGGACCGCCTCTGCTCTGGACCAATAAAAAGCTTCCACACACTCAGTTTGAGGAGAGTTCATGATTGAAGCAGGCTCATGACAGAGGACTTGAGGAAGAACCCAACCAGGCTGGAACTCTAGGCTAGATAGGCATTTTCTTAACTTTCTGAACTCCACGTGAATATCTGGTATGCTTTAATAAATGTTTAATGCCCAAAGACTGGTGCTAAAGCTTCTAATTTAAGGCGACCACACAGTTAGATTTTAAACCGCACAGTAATTTATATTTCATTTACATTATTTTCCTGGTTCTCTTCACTTTGTATCAGTTCACATAGATTTTTCCATTCTTCCCTGTATTCATCACATTCATGATTTTGCATCACGCAGTAATATTCCATTCCATTCATGTACAACAATGTGTTTGGCCATTCTCCAAATGATGGTCACCTACTTTGTTTCCAGTTCTTTGCTACTTCTTAGCTCATCTAATCAGTACTTTAAAAGATATTATATGATTAACAGAATTAAGCCAATGAATCCCAGTTATTTTAATTCCATTAACTCCAATGAATTTTGGAGAGCTTTGTTAGGATGTCTTTAAACATGTTTTTGAAATTGACATTTGGCAAATCCACAAAAATAGGAAACTGACTATATCTTTATTTTAACATTTTGTTAGCTAAAAAAAAAATAACAAAAATTACCTTTGAGTCAAGAAATAGAACCAGCTAGAAAATCACATTTAAAAATAGAATCTTCTCAAATCAATGACTAAAATATCATTAAAATTTTAAATTACAGAGTATCAGATGCATTTTTCATGGGAAGGATGTCCGAATGTGCAGGTACTGAATCATAGACCCACAAAGTCTCAGATTTGGAAGGAACCTCCTCAGAGGTCTGCTAGTTCTCCCTGTGTTTGAATAGAAATCTTCACCATTAGGTTCTTTACTTGAAGACCTCACGTGAGGAGTAATCCAAGGCTTCCTGAGACAATTCATTCCCCTTTGGATAGCTGTATTTATCAAAAAAGTTTATCTTTATACCAAACCAAAATATGCCTCTCTGAAATTTTCACCCACTGTTTCTGGTTCTGCTCTCAGGGCTAAACAGAAAAAGTTGAATCCTTCTGCCACATGCCAGTCCTTCAGGTGTTTGAAGGCAGCTATCATATCCTCCTAAGATTTTTCTTCTGTAGCCAAAACGTCCGCAGTTCCTTCATTTTGAGTCCTTTGTCCATTCTTGTCACATTTCTCTGGTCACCCTCCAATTTGTCATTGCTTTCCTAAAATATGATACCAAGGGGGGCAGCTAGGTGGCTCAGTGGATAAAGCACCGGCCCTGGATTCAGGAGGACCTGGGTTTAAACTTGTCCTCAGACACTTGACACTCACTAGCTGTGTGACCCTGACCAAGTCACTTAACCTCATTGCCCCATCCTCCTCCAAATGTTGTGTGACCCAGATTATTGCACAGGACTATTAACTCTTTTTGGAAACTAAGCTTTGGTAAGTGGAACCTGAGCTCTCTTCAGCCTTTCAGGCTGTCATGTGAAACCACTGACTCATATTTAGCTTCCAACACTTGAATTCCTGGGATTTTTTTGTACAAGCAATATTACATAGTAGTTTCCCCAATTCTTTATTTTTTCAGTTAATTTATTTTTTACCGCATGTTTAGGAGCTCAACTATTTTCTCCTATTTGTCTCTATAAAAATTCAGCCAATCTTGATAGCAGGTCAGTTTCTTCTTGGATTCTGATTCTGTCCTCCAATTCATTAGCCTCCCCTCAGAGATTCATGTCATTGACATATTTGAAAAGCTTCCCATCTCTGCTTTCATCTAAGTCACTGATACAAATGTCTGATAGAATAGGGACTGGGATACTCCTGACATCGATCCCTCTAATCAGTTTTGAGTTCATTGGAACTCTACTATCATCTAGTGATCCATATCTCTCCATCTTGTTCACAAGGATTATTGCAGGAGTCCTTGCCAAATGTCTTCCTGAAATTCAGATATGCCATGTCTACAGCATTCTCTTTATCTTCCAGTCTATTGATTGTGTCAAAAAAAACCAAAAACCAAAAAAAAAAAATGAAATTAAGCTGCAGTGACTTGAGGTGGCAAAGATGAAAAATGAGAAAGGTACTCACTTCAAGGAATTTACAGTTTATTAAGGGTGGGGGAGAATATGGTATGTACAAAGGATAATGAGATAGCCAAAGAAGCACTCAAAGGAAATTTGAAGCAACAGTTTTCATCTGGAGGGATTTGGAGAAGTTTCATAGACGTGCTATCTTAGTTGGACCTTGAAGCTTCCTTTTAACAGAAGGATATAACAGAAAAAGATGTGGAGTAGGGAAATTTCAGGCACAAAGGACTGCATGGAAGCAGCAAGGGATGGGACAAGATTGGGAGAAAGTTTGGCTGGAGCACAGACTCCCTGAAGGGTCTTGAGGTAATAATGATCCTGGGTATACTAATATGTATATGACCTTAATGGTTTACTTCACAAGCCTGGGGAATGATTTTAATTTGCTTCTGTGATCTGTGTGTGTGTGTGTGTGTCTGTCTGTCTGTCTCTCTCATATCAAGAACTATCATCTCCCTCTCCCAGAAGTTTGGCTACATGTCCCTCTCAGAGTGTAGGAGTATCTCTAAGGGTATCTCTTTCTTAAATGTTCTCACCTCAGTGTCTATTCTGGTGCTTGCCCCACTCCCACTATTAAATACCAGTGACTAGGACCCCCAGTTCCAGTTAGCCAACGAAACACCAAACAACATTTACAAAGGGATATTTACTTTGAAGATAAGGCAAGAAAAGAAGTACAGACGTTTTCTCCCAATACCTCAGAGAGTACATGCTCTCCTGTGCCAGAGCTTCTTAAACTTTTTCTACTCGCGACTACTTTTTTCCTGAGAAATTTGTATGAGACCCTGGGTATATAGGCATATAAAATAGGTATACAAATCAAACATTTACTACCAAATTTTTGCAGCTCCCCACAGTTTAAGAAGTTTTGTCCAATATCACCTCAATCTTTGCATAGAGTAGCATATTTCCTTTTTTGTTTGTTTGATTTTGGGGGAGGGGTTATTTTGTGGGGCAATGAGGGTTAAGTGACTTGCTCAGGGTCATATAGCTAGTAAGTGTCAAGTGTCTGAGGCCGGATTTGAACTCAGGTCCTCCTGAATCCAGAGCCGGTACTTTATCCACTGCGCCATCTAGCTGCCCCAGCATATTTCTGTTTTTGTTTTTGTGGGTTTTTTTGCAGGGCAATGGGGGTTAAGTGACTTGCCCAGGGTCACACAGCTAGTAAGTGTCAAATGTCTGAGGCCGGATTTGAACTCAGGTCCTCCTGAATCCAGAGCCGGTACTTTATCCACTGCACCATCTAGCTGCCCCAGCATATTTCTTACAATAACATTGGTCCTTCCAAGTCAATGACCAAATGCAGCATTGTTGCTAAATGAGTCCTTATGTTAGCTACTTCTGGGTTTGGTCTCAAAGGTTAAATACTTGTATTATGAAGGGATCTAGCCTCAACTGGCCATGTGATCATAAGCAATTCATTTAACTCCTCTGTACCTCAGTTCCCTCATCTATAAAGTATGCATAATAATAGTACCTACCTCACAGGATTGTTGTGAGGATCAAATGAAAAAATGTTTGTGAAACACTTATCAGAGCGCCTAGTACATAGTAGACATATAATATATTTCTGTTTCCTCCCCTTCACAGGGGATAAAAAGGAGTCCCCGATTCAAGAGGCCTGGAAAAACATATCTATTCCCCATAGTATACCAAGAACAACTTCTTACTTCCAAACACATTCTCTTTAAAATATAGAGCCAAATGTTATTAGAAAGAGGAAAAGAGAGGCAGCTAGGTGGCACAGTGGATAAAACACCAGCCCTGGATTCAGGAGGACCTGAGTTCAAATCTGACCTCAGACACTTGACACTTATTAGCTATGTGACCCTGGGCAAGTCACTTAACCCTCATTGTCCCCCCAAAATAAACAAACACATAAATAAATGAATGAATTAACAGATAGACAGATAAATAGATAAAACAAAAAAAAATAAAACAGAAAGAGGAAAAGAGAAATCCTAGGAAGAGTAAGCAGTGTTATCAAAGATATATATACATATACATATGTGTGTGTGTCTGTTGTTTAATTGTGTCTGACTCTTCATGACCCCACTTGGGGTTTTCTTGGCAAAGATAGTGAAATGATTTGCCATTTCCTTCTCCAGCTCATTTTATAGATAAGGTACTGCAGGAAACAGGGTTAAGTATCTGAGGCCAGATTTTGACTCAGGAAGATGAGTCTACCTGATTCCAAACCCAATGCTCTATCCACTGTGCCACCTAGCTGCCCCATTGTTATATACACATATACATATAAATATACATACATATATGCCTGGAGTCAATTACACTTCCATGAGGGTTTTCTATCCTCTGGTAGAAGTGTCTTGGTAGTAAATTCTATCTCAGTCTGCTCTTGCCCATCACTCAAAGGAAAGGGAGATGAGGAAATAATGTCCCTCTCTTCAACTTCCTATTGACATTCACGGTTCAGAAGCATGGTCTTGTAGTTCCTTAGGAAAGACAGTACAGAATTTTATTTTATTTTCTAAAAACAAACTTTTTTTTGCCAGCTAGAACAGAGAAAGCCATGGCTGAGGGGGACCTAGAACCCAGAGCTGGGAGGGCCAATAGACCACCCTCTAGGTTCAGAGAGCCCTGCATGCCTTTCTGCCCCAGTTTGTTGGTGCTGGGCATGGGGGATACTCCCTGATGAGGGGAGTCAGGGTAGGGGAAGGCTGAGATACCCCCAGCGGGGGCCCATGAGGGCCTTAGACATGGTGTCCCCTCTCCGTGTCTGAGGCCGGATTTGAACTCAGGTACTCCTGAATCCAGGGCCGGTGCTTTATCCACTGTGCCACCTAGCCGCCCCCTTATTTTATTTTCTATTATTCTGTACCTGAAAAACATCAAACAAATATTTTTTATTCAAGAAAAAGAACAGGAGAAGAGGATTATATATGAAACTATGACTCTCTTACATACAGTTTGGTTTTTAACCCAGTAGTTCCAACACTACCCTGCTTGTCTGTTTCCCATTCCAAACTTCATCAAGGGCAGTTCTAAAATGATTCATTAATACTTTTTTCTTTTCTTTTCCTTTTTTGGTATCACATTCCTTCTTCTCTATCCATAACTATTCCTACTCAAAAAGCCTTTCTTTTTAATAAATAAGAATAGTCAAACAAAATAAACCACACATTGGCTATATCTGAAGATTTATGTCCCATTCTCCACCTTTAGTCCATCAATTCTCTGCTGGGAGAAAGGAAGCATAATTTATCATCATCTTCAGGAATCATGATTAGTCATTAAAGCAGGGAAATGTTAAATGGATTCTCTCATCATTCAATGCTATCTCAAAGGCCAAAACATTATATCAGTAGTTCTCTTCTTTTTGGTTCCTATCACTTTCATAAGTAGTTACCAGTGAATATTCTTTCCTCCACTTACCAGCTCCAGCTATCATTATGCCCTTGGAGTAGGCATTCTATTTCTCCCAATTATTCAAAAGGGAAAGGGAGAAGGAGGAAATAAATATTTCACAGTGAATACCAATTCAAATCAGTTGCCCATAATAAGATTGAAAGAGCTCAGAAAAACGCCTTAGTCAACAAACATCTGACTTACTTGCCAAATGGAGAGACATAGCAGCCAAAAGCAAAACCACCAAAAACAGAATATAAATGTGCCTGTAAAATCTTATGAAGAAAGGTAAAGGATGACACTGATGAAAACTATTTTCTCATAAAGCAAAGAGAAGCAATGGATGATAAAAATCAATTTTTATTTTTAGGAACTAGGAAATCAACAAACATGAACATTTCAATTAACAAAGAAGGTCATCAAATGGAGATTACAAGGGGCAGCTAGGTGGCACAGTGGACAGAGCACCGGCCCTGGAGTCAGGAGGACCCGAGTTCAAATCTGGCCTCAGACACTTGACACTTACTAGCTGTGTGACCCTGGGCAAGTCACATAACCCCAATTGCCTCACCAAAAAAGAAAAAGAAAGAAGAAAGAAAATGGAGATTACATATGAAACCGTGGATCCACTACACATAGGTTGTTCCTCTTTATATACATGAAATTTAATATGGTAGTACAACATTGCCCTGCTTATCCATGTTTCTCTCTGGAATACTTTCTCCCCTCCTCCATCTCCTCTTTGTATGTTGCATTTTTTTTCTTTCTTCTCTTTACATTTCCTTGCATCACTATTCCTATCTCCTACCATCCCCTCTAATTTCTCTCCCTCGAGACAAAAGCCTCTCTTGTTAAAATAATATAGTCAAGCAAAACAAATTTAGATTGTAATGGTCATATCTGAAAATGTATGTTTCATTCCATATTTGTAATCTATCACTTCTCTACCAGATGGGAGGCATTATCATTCTTCTGGAGTTGTGAGTTTTTGGTGCCTTGATCAGTATTCTTAAATCATTCAAAGTTGTTTTAATTTACAATATTGTGTGCACTGTATTAAGATTTCTCTTGGAAACTGGGATGCCAATCCACTACTGGTGTTGTGAACTGATCCAACCATTCTGGGAAGGCATTTTGGAATTGTGTCCAAAGGACTATAAAACTGTGCATACCCTTTGACCAGCAATACCACTGCTAGGTTTATAGCCCAAAGATATCCCCAGAAAGAGAAAAAGACCTATTTGTACAAAAATATTTATAGCGGCTCTTTTGTAGTGGCTAAGAATTGTAAATCAAAGGAATGCCCATCAATTGGGGAATGGTTAAACAAGCTGTGATATATGATTGTGATGGAATATTATTGTGCTATAAGAAATGACAAACAGGATGATTTCAGAAAGGCCTGGAAAGACTCATATGAACTGATGTATAGCGAAGTGAGCATGACCAGGCGAATGCTGTGCACAGTGACAGCAATACTGTTAGATGAACTGTGAATGACCTAATTACTCCCAGCAATACAATGATCTAAGACAATCCCAAAGGACTAATGATAAAGCATACTATCTGCCTCCAAAGAAAGAAGTGATATTGACTGAACACAGACTGAAGCATGTTCATTTTCATTTTCTTTCCTTTTTTCCTTTTATTCAAGTTTTCTTGTACAAATGACTAGTATGGTAATTTTACATAATTGCACATATATTAAAAAAGATTTTTCTTGGTTCTATTCATTTCACAATGTATCTGTGTAAAATTTTTCAGGTTTCTTTTAATTCATCTTTGAAAATTTCTTAAGTTATCATAATATTCTATTACATTCATAAAACATAATTCAACTATTCCCCAATCGATTGAAACCTATTTTGTTTCTAGTCCTATGCTACAACAAAAATTACTGCTACAAATATTTTGTGTATATGAGTCCTTTCCTTTTTCAAAAAAAAAAAAATCTGTTGAAAGACTAGTCGTAGTATTGCTGTGTCAAAGGATATACTACAAGTCACTAAACTGTACTTACCACTTCAAGCCACAAGGTGTCCACAGAGATAGGAAGAGGAATGTGCTAGGTGGGTCAAGTCATTATCACCACTTGGACTATCACCTCTCTTGGGGCCATGGTAGAGAGAGCTCAGGACCCAGAACCAAGAGCCCTGGGAAGGGTAGTTTCCCAAGGTCACTTGGTCCTTCTTCCAGACCTGCCCATGCAGCCATCTCCTAGGGAATCAAACCCTGTGGGAAAGGGACCATCCCAACTACCTGCTCAACAACCACCACTGATGGGGCAGGAAATAAAGTGAAAAAGTGAGGTATTCTGAGGAAGACAATGGAGGTAACATGTGCTAGGTGGGTCAGATCACCACCACTACCTCAATGTCATATTCCCTCAGGTTGTGATTGACACAGTTCAAGACCTATGGCCCAAGAGCCCCAGAAATACTAGTATCATCCATGCTACTGATCTTGCTTCAAACATAGCCCCTGCAGCCACCATAGAGGAAATCAACCGTTGTGGAGACACGGCCTATCAACAGAGTCCACAGTCTACCTCCTCAGCAGTCCATAGCTACTAAAGATCCAAGAAAAGAAAGTCCTCACCACCAAAGTCCTCAAAACTTTCAAATAGTTTGACATGTGAAATTATATAATTTTTCCCAGTAAAAATGACTTTAAAGAAGAGGCATTTCTATCTGCCTTGTTGCTGTACCCTAAAGTTCATAGGTCCTTTTTAACTTTTTTTTTTTGGTGAGGCAATTGGGGTTAAGTGACTTGCCCAGGGTCACACAGTTAGTAAATGTCAAGTGTCTGAGGCCGGATTTGAACTCAGGTCCTCCTGAATCCAGGGCCGATACTCTATCCACTGTGCCACCTAGCTGCCCCCTTTCTATCTAACTTGTAGATGAAACCTCTTCCATATGTTGTCTTCCCTAATTACAATAGATTCTACTGTATGCCCGGGGCTTGGTATAGTGTTTTTCACATGATCATTCATTGATTATGAATCATACTTCCCACCTATTGGCAGAAGGAAATGTGTAGTCACATATAAGGCCTACATATAGATTTATTTTGCTTGATTTTGCTAACTTGTCACAATAATAATTTTAGGGGTGATTCCCTCTGCCGAGAGAGAAAGAGAGAGAGAGAGAGAGAGAGAGAGAGAGAGAGAGAGAGAGAGAGAGAGAGAGAGAGAGATCAATGAAACACTTAAAAATAGAAGAGAGCAAAAGGATTTTCAGCTGGGCACACAGACAAGCTTAGCAGTATTGTAACTACCATGTTAAATATATGCTTTTGCATAAATCAAGCAATAGTTAATAGTTTCATGGTATCATGTGCACTTTTCTGTTCCTTATACAGGAAATACTCATGTTTGTCAATTCATAACACTAAAAAGAGGATTTTTAAAAACAAAACTTTTCAATAATTCTCTATTGACTATTGAATAAGGTCGAAATTTCTTTCCCTAGCTGTCAAGATGCTCCTTGCCCTCAATAAAACTTAGGGGCCAATACTTTCCTTTCTATGCCCCTTCTCCCAAATCCTAACACCTTCTCTTTCCCTGTTTTTCCAAGAACCATAAAATGTTCCTTGTAAGTTGCCTGCACATCTCTGACCCAAAACACCCCATCTCCATGTGTTCCTTCTTGAGAAAGACTTCCCTGAAGCTAGTTCCCTTAGGAAGCTGTAGGATAGAGATGTAGATATGGTTACATTTTGGATATTACTAAAATTTCAGCATTTCTCTTCTCTAGTCAACTCATTGTCCACCAGTTCAGTTTGAACTAGAGAAAATATTATTTCCCTTTGGATTAGATTCTCTGCTCTCATTCTCTAACCACACACTTATACAAGAATCATTGTAAAAGGCCATACACTTCAAGAGCAGTTTCAAATAACATAGAAAAGGAAATGAGTACTGAAAGGATCAAGACTTCCAGTCACAGAATCATGAATTTGGAGTTGGAAGGGACCTCGGAGGTCACAATGTCTAATCCCTGCATTTTGTAGATGAGGAACTGAGTTCCAAGAGAAGAGATTTGCCCAGGGTTACAAAGCTAGTAGGTGTCTAAGGCAGAATATGAATCCAGGTCTTCCTGACTTCAATACAATTCCAATATTAACACAACTAAACCATGCTGTCCCTCACACCATATCCAAGACTGCAAGCTACAAAAAAGGAATAAATCTCTCCTCCCCCTACCTTACTCTGCACTGACTGGAAGGTTAACTGGACATGAAATGTTCCTGTAGTTAAAATGTAGGAAGATTTCCCCTAGACAGCACTCCATGAAAAAGGTGGGGACAGACTGTGGACTGAATTGACAAACAACACACCAGTTCTTTCTTTAAAAAGAAAAAAAAAGTTTTATTGCTATCTTCTGTTTCTTACATCATCAGTTATCCCAAGTATCCCTTCCCCTCCCAGACACCTAACTCATATAACAAATGGCATTTTTTAAAGAGAAAAATAATCAGTATAATGGATTGATACATTAAACAAGTTTGAAAATATGTGCAATATAACACCTGTGTACCTCCCATCTCCATGAAGGGGTGGGTTAGGGGTGTCTTCTTATATCTCTTTATTGATCTTTTTTTTTTAATACATTGTCTTTATTTGTTGTTTTTTTGTTTTGTTTTGTTTTTTAGTGAGGCAATTGGGGTTAAGTGACTTGCCCAGGGTCACACAGCTAGTAAGTGTTAAGTGTCTGAGGCCGGATTTGAACTCAGGTACTCCTGACTCCAGGGCCGGTGCTCTATCCACTGCACCATCTATCTAGCTGCCCCTCTTTATTGATCTTTATAATTTTGTTACATTCACTTGATTTTTTTTTTTGGTGTGTAGTGGTTCTTTCCATTTACACTATTGTAGTTGAGTATATTTTCTTGGCTCTGCTCACTTCATTCTGCATCAGTTCATGTAGCTATTTCCATGCTTCTTTGTATTCATCACACACATCAAACACACATTATTTGGCTGGTCTCGGTGTGATTGTGTCTTATTAGTGTCTGGTCAGTACCTTGTTTCCATTATTCCATTCTCTTTTGTCCTTTTCTTGTAGATGAACAATGGCTGCTGGCCATTACTCTGACCCCTGCTCATGTGTCCCAGTAAACAAGGGGGTTCTAACCAACACGAAGTAAGTCAATACAGAATCCAAGAATAGCACCCTTTCCTCTTTCTCCTTCAATAATTTATGTCTTCTCTGCTGAAGTCCTTTTCAGGTCCATTAGGACTTAATGCTTTCCTGTGTTGTCCAAACTCCAAGTGGTAGCTACCCCCAGCCCCCTTAAAATTACAATATCTTAGTAGGGAGGATTTTACTCATATAAAATCAACACTAAATAGTAGGGAAGGAGAGCCCTAGTAGTTGGAAAATGAGGAAAAGCTTTACATAGAAGATTGTGCTTGAGCTGAGTCTTGAGGGGAAAGAAGGGATTCTGAGAGGCAGAAGTGAGAAGGAAGTTCATTCCAGGCATGGGGGGCAGCAAAGGCATAGAAATGAGAAATAGAATGTCATATGTGAGGAACATCAAGAAGACCAATCTGACTGGACCACAGAGTGTGAGAATAAGAGTAATGTAGAATGAGTCTTGTGAGATAAATTAAGGCCAAGATAGTTGTGAAGGACATCCCTTCTCTTTCCCTTCTAATTCACCTTTTATACTATTGCCAGACTAAAATCTTTGTATGTGGATATAATCATGCTGGTTTGCTAATCAACACTCTTTGGTGATTATTGCCTAATACATGAAGATTAAACTCCTTTCTCTGGTGGCACTCAAAGCTTTCCACAATCTGACTATAATGCCAGGGATACTGTCCAATACGCTCCTGTGGAATGGGGCAGAATCGCTGCTTGCTTGGTCAGAAATGCAGCCTAGATCAAACCTAAATTATCTGTATCTTCATGGACTTGCCTTTCCAATAAACTAACCCACAACATTGGGATAAGTACCGAGCATAGCCACAGTACCATTGGAGTGGGAGGGAGGGGGGAGGGGCAGAAATATCAAATTTTGCCTCTAGCAGACCTTCTCCAGTGGAGCTTACGAAATGTCCACACCATCCACCACATTGATGGCATTGTTCCTCTCCTCTCTTGCTCAAGGTATCCACTTACTTTCTTCTCACTGCTAATCCTAACTACAGAAAAAGAAACGAGAGTTGTAACCAGTCTTAGTTCCACTGGCATTAGTAACTGCTCTCTCTTTTCTTTAAATATCTTACCCTAAAACCACCTCTGAATGAAGGAAGAGGTGGCAATAATCATGACCTGGGATTTGACTCACAAAACAGCTCCACTAGCATCCTTGTGCTCTGTGGATTCCATGAGATTCCTTCCAGCCTCAATGATACAGGATTAGCCTGGGGGAATCTCTTACCCACTATACAAGGTACCACCTTTTGTCTCTTCCACCCTTGTGCCATGTGGTACCCAAGTCTCCCTACTGTGCTGGTACTGGGACCATCCTCTTTTTCCAGTCTTATCTCATGCTAATCCACAGCAAGTACCAAAATGTGCATGTTGGGGTAGTAGTGAGGAGTGGGGGTGGTCCTGGAGAATCGTATATGATGGTTAAAGTACTGAGCTGCTTATTTTATTTTTTTGAGTGCTTATATTCTGAGGTGGGCCGGGAGTTATCCAGAAACCCTGAATAACATACTCTCTGTAAAAAGAAAGCAGTGAGGATGGTTCTGAGTTGACTCATGGCAACTTCCTTCCTTTTCTTTTCAGTAAACAACATTTGGAGAGGAGAGAAGCACAAGATAGAAGCAAGACTGCTCTGATGAAGGCTCAACAGCAATGCCTAAATTTAAAAGAAACACAGGACACGAAACCCAAATTTTAATTGCAAACAAATGCATCACTGAAAGGAATTTCAGAACAATAAATCTATGTACACATGAATCATAACAGTAATTTGGAATGCAAGGAAATTATAAAGTATGTGTCACTTGTTAAGTGATTTCCTTCCTTTAAAACAAAACAAAACAACCCTCCCCAAACAAAAATAAGAAGTCCTACACTGTATTTGCTATGGGTAAAAAGCTCCAACTGATATCAGTATGAGCATTTTATGTAAGAAAATGAGTTTGTTTATACTTTGTTTCATGTTTTATTAACCTTCACAATACCATCCTTCTCCACAAGATATCTTGTTCTGCTTCAAAACTTGAACAATTTCTACTGTCAGAAACATTTATTGATAGCTAGTTATTTATTTCACAATTCTTTTTTTTTTTTTTTTGGTGTGAGGCAATTGGGGTTAAGTGACTTGCCCAGGGTCACACAGCTAGTAAGTGTCAAGTGTCTGAGGCCATATTTGCTCAGGTACTCCTGACTCCAGGGCTGGTGCTCTATCCACTGCGCCACCTAGCTGCCCTAGTTATTTATTTCAACAGGGAAAGTCCTCACCTGTGTTTTCGGTAGGATTCCAAGTCTCTAAACTACAGAATTTATAGGATTAAAAGTCACTGGGAGTAGAGTGGGGGTGGGAGAAGAGGCAAAAGGAATGTTGGTGGACAGTAGTTTCTCACCTCTCCCCCATAGGTAGCTTTAAAGAAAAACCATTTATATAGCACCTACTATGTGCCAGACACTGTGCTAAGTGCTTTACAAATACTATCTCAGTTGTCACTGTGAGGTAAGTGCTATCATTATCCTCATTTTGCAGCTGAAGAAAGTATCTGAGGCTGCATTTGAACCTAGGTCTTCCTGACTCCAGACCCAATGCTTTATCCACTATGCCAAAGGCTACCTCAAGCTAGAACAAAACTGTTTCTTGCCCAACTGTAGTTTTCAAACCTCATTGATGTGGTGGTTTCTGGTAGGCCTTCTCTCCAGATACACACATATAATGTGTGCCAATGTGTGTGTGTTGGGATGGCAGGATGTAGTGCCTCTTCTGACTTGATGGGGTTTTTTTCCCACTTTCTCTGGGTCCATATTAGCCACCTTTGCAAACTTCATCTTCATGAGGAGAAAAGGAGACAGAAATGAGTCAGTCCTAACCATAACCAGAATCAGCACCAGAACTAAAAGCTCCTCACTTGTGCTGTATCATTTTAATCATCTCGATACGTGGGCTTAGGACAGCTTCTCCAAATTCCTAGCACAAGAAAAGACATTTAATGAAATAACATAGGGGAAAGGGAATAGGCATTTATTAAGTGGCTACCATGTGCCAGGCACTAGGCTAAGTGCTTAACAAATATCTCATTTGATCCTCACAACAACCCTAGGAGGAAGATGCTATTACCCCCATTTTACAGACAAGGAAACTGAGGCATTAGAGATTAAGTGACTTTCTTAGGGTGACACAACTAGTAAGTGACTAAGGCTGCATTTGAATGAAAGTCTTCCTGATTCCAGTGCCCTATCCATTGCACCTTCTGGCCATCTTTATTTAGTAACAAAAGTAACAATAATACACTATCCCCATATACTTTTTTCATGGTTTTCCTGCATCACTCTCATTTCTCTTCCCATTTTTTCCCTCTACCTCTCTTACTTTATTTTCAAAGTCCTTTTTGAGCGCTTCCATGGCTTGAGAGTAATTCATATTTTTTTGGAGGCTTTGGATGTAGGAGCTTTGACTTTATTATCTTCTTCTGAGTGTGTGTTTTGATCATCCTTGTCACCATAGTAACCTTTTCTGTTGTTTGTTCATTTTCCCAGCCTATTTCTTGACTTTTACCTCTTGGTTAAAGTAGGGCTCTGCTACAAGGGAGGAGGGTTCACTGTCCCAAGCTTTGGGGGTTTTGTGCAACTGTTTTCAGAGATACCTTTATGGACCTGTGTGCTTTCAGTTCTTCCAAGGTGGTATGATCTAAGGAGAGGTGTGTTTACTATTCTCCTGGCCTGTGCTCTAGTCTGTGAGAGACCACAAGCACTATTTTCTGCCCTGGAATTGTGATGAGGGTCCCTGCTCTACTATGACCATTAGTACTCCTCCTTGCCCTGAGACTACCCCCAGGACTGGAACCTGGATCCGAGTATGGGCAAAGCAACAGAATCCTGCCTCAGTGCAAGCAAAGAGACCCCTGTAATCTCCTGACCAGTTTGCCCCCTTTATTATCTGTGGGCTGAAAACTGCAGAATCAGTCACTGGTGTTGCTGATCTTGTGGCTCTCAAGGCCTGCTCCTGGTTTGCTGGGGCTGGGTCTACTCTGGTACAGCCTGTGCTGGATTGGACTATTCTCCACTCCTACCCTGGTACAACAGACCTTTCCTGTTGACCTTCTAAGTTGTCTTTGGCTAGAAAACTATTTCACCCTGTCCTTTTGTGGGTTCTGCTGCTCCAGGAACTGTCTTATGGAATTATTTGAAGGTATTTGGAGGGGGTTTGGGGAGAGCTCAGGCAAGTCACTGCCCTTCCTCCACCACCTTCAAAAGACCTTCTTTCCAATTAGTAACCCTTGGGGCAGCTAGATGGCGCAGTGGATAGAGCACCGGCCCTGGAGTCAGGAGGACCTGAGTTCAAATCCGGCCTCAGACACTTAACATTTACTGTCTGTGTGACCCTGGCAAGTCACTTAACCCCAATTGCCTCAAAAAAAAAAAAACAATTAGTAACCCTATATACTTTGAACTTACTCTTCTGCAAATACACACAACCTCGTTGGGAAGAGTAAACCTGCAGAAAGAACACATATGCAGCATACACATGTGGGGAATACACTTGGCTAAAGTATATTAGTAAAAGGACAATTAACAACTCCAATACTACAGAGTTGCTGATGTCTTCTGATGTTATCAACCTGCTGGGAGAACCCTATAGGGTGTTGCTTTCCACTGATGATGCCAGGCATCATCAAATCTCTGGCGCTCCCTTATGCATTTCATGATGCTACTTCATCTGGTTTTTAATCATCCAGCTATTTGCAGGGACACATACAATCATGTCCAATATCCAATAGGGATGTGTAGTTAGTAAGCCATTCCCCTACGGCGGAGGGCTGCAGCTCTTAAAGCTTCTCACTGGGCCTCAGCTATAGCTTTCATGTGAAGCAGTATCTTCAGGACCACCTGCTTTTCTTTGAACAGTTTTTTTAACTAATTCTTTTCCACTGTCTACTCTGAATTCCTCAGTTAAACCTTCATCTGATTTGTGGTCATAAACCTATTTTAGTTCTTAGGTTAGGTTTAGATGAAAAAAAGATTCTACTGCTTAAAACAGTAAAGAGAAGAGTTGAAGAGAGGACCTTTTCCCCTTCCCCAACCTGATATTATGCTCCTCTGGTTTAGAAAAATCACAAGAATTAGGTTGGTTGGAGAAGACTTAAAAGGCTAGTGACCATTGTCTTACTATACCTTCTTCCTCCCAATAAATCAATCTTATATCTCTCTACAAAGATATATCTACTACATCTTCTAAGTACTTCTTTTTTTTTTTTTTAGAAATTTTTTTTTAATTTTTTTTTTTTTAGTGAGGCAATTGGGGTTAAGTGACTTGCCCAGGGTCACACAGCTAGTAAGTGTTAAGTGTCTGAGGCCGGATTTGAACTCAGGTACTCCTGACTCCACGGCCGGTGCTCTATCCACTGCGCCACCTAGCTGCCCCTCTAAGTACTTCTAAGTACAAAGATACCATATCCTCTAAGTACTTTCTTCTCCAAGTTAAACATTCCCACTTTTTTCAAGGATTGGCACAAATTTGATACCCTTCATTATCTTCTCAAAGTTCTCCAGATTATCAATATAGTTATCCCTTCCATAGAGTAGGGGATAGGGGCATGGTTCCCCTTCATTCTGGAAAATCTATGTAAAAATTTTTGTTCCTTCCTTAATACTAGAAAAACAGTTTGAATTATTATAGTATTAAAGGATAAAATGTTGTCATTATACAATGCTATACATATATTATATGCATTTCTGAGTTTAACCATTTTTTCTCTGTTGATTGTTTGCCTTTGCATGTTATCTGCAGCTTCCACAAAACTCCAAAAAAAATTCCCATTTCTTATGTTGACCCACAATATGTTGAAATGACATGGAAGGGATAACTGTATATTCATTAAACCAGAACTGTACCTAGAACTGAACATAATATTCCAAATGTGGTCTTACATGGTGGAGCACCATGGGGACTCCCTAGTCCTGGACACTATGTCCCCTCTTAATAACAGACACATTCCAAACATACATAACTATGGATGGGTCAATTAAAAGTGGATTCTCTCTCCTCATCTGGCTTAATAGAATCATGCTGTTCCTATCCACCTCCTTCTAGCTTATCATAGCCCAAACTAAGCAGTCTGGGAGCACTGGTACCACCTGATAGCTACCCAAGAGGAGAATCTCACTTACAGTCCTAGACCTGGAAAGGAATTTACACTGATTTAATACAACCAAATGGAGGCCCAAAGAGGTTAGGTAAGTTTATACAGAGTCATATGAGTAGTATCAAAGGATCTGAATTCATGTCCTTAATTTTAAAGAAACAATTTTTCTTATTATACTACATTTGTTCCTCATCATTTCTTTGTTTTTATTCATCTCCTCCTCAGGAAGATTATAAACATAATTTTTACTTTATTCATCTTTGATAAAAATCTTCATAAAAATGTATTTTAAACATACCACCTTCTTCAGTATAAACTTGTCTTAATAAATTAAGGATTTCACCATGAATATCAAAGATTGAGTCAATTATGGAAGGAATTCTTGTTCAGGATTAAGGTGCGTTAGATCTCTTCCAACTACCAGGCTGATTCTCTTATATTGATGTATGATGCATGGATATTTGCTATATCATAAATGCCTGCACCATAACTTTTGAGTCCTCATGTCTGATTATTATATAATCCTTCTGTCTTCTTACATTCTTTTTTTTTTTTTTTGGCAGGGCAGTGGGTGTTAAGTGACTTGCCCAGCGTCACACAGCTAGTAAGTGTCAAGTGTCTGAGGTCGGATTTGAACTCAGGTACTCCTGAATCCAGGGCCAGTGCTTTTATCCACTGTGCCACCTAGCTGCCCCTGTCTTCTGACATTCTTACCGGTTGGTAACTGTCTTTTCTTGCTATATCGATGTATTTGCTTGTAGCAGCTTTTCTCCTATGTAAGCCACTTAAAAAAAAATTTGGTGTGGGCTTGAAAAATAGTTAGATAAGATTATTACAAAATATATATATTAAGAGTAAGTAGCTGGGGGCAGCTAGGTGGTGCAGTGGATAGAGCACTGGCCCTGGAGTCAGGAGTACCTGAGTTCAAATCCGGCCTCAGACACTTAACACTTACTAGCTGTGTGACCCTGGGCAAGTCACTTAGTTGCCTCACTAAAAAAAAAAAAAGAGTAAGTAGCTTAAGCTAACCAAGATGACAGAGTAGGAAGAAACAGTACGGTCAAGCTCTCTCCCACAATTATTCCACATAGATCTAATTAAATACCGATCAGGAATTACAAATAAAAAATCACAGTGAATCATTTTTCCAGTCCAGATTGGCATAGACCTCTCTAGGTGTGCAGACTATGGGACTCACAAAGGGGAAGCTCACCGAGGAGAGCATTCCAGTGCAGAGACTAAGCATGAGTCTGAACTCTACTGTGTACCAGGGCAAGAAGAAGGCCCATATCCAACAAAAAGGGTTGACCTTGTGTAGAAGCAGGAACAGGGCCAATTGGCAATGTGTCTCTCATACTTCAGAGTTGGATCACAGATCCAGTGTGGACTGAGGAGGAAACATGCCTAGGGGTACAAGCCCTTAGCTATTTTGCTCAAACCCAGGACAGCAATTTGCAGAGCTCACACTAAAAAGGCAGTACACAGACTTCATCCTGGATCAAAGCACTGTGAGCATATGAAAAGCTTACAGGTCCCTAACTTAAGCTGTTCCTGAAATATCTGAATAACACAACACTCTATCCTAAGAAAGCATTATTAGGACCCAAGAAGAAAAAAAAAATTGGACTGAGTAGAGCTGAAACATTCCTTCAAAAGCACATAGAACCTGGTCCTAAAACAAAGTCTAAAATTATGAAGCAAAGCTGGAAGAATAAGCAAACAAAAAAATAGAATCCCACCATAAAGAACTATTAGAATGACAGGAATACTTAAAACAAAAATCCAGAAGAACAGCATTACTCTAAGGCATCTACACAAAAAGCTTCAAAGAACAGAACATGTTGGGCATAAATTCAATTAGAATTCCTGGAAGAGATGAAGCAAACATTTGTTTAAAAGAGTTGAAATGGAAGTACTAGAGGAAAGAATTGGAAAAGAAATGAGAGAGCTAGAGGGACAACTAGAAAAGAAAAGAGAATTATATAAGAAAGAATTGGAAAAAGAATTAACAACTTGGCCCAAAAGGTACAAAATCTTACCCAAGCAAAAGATTACTTCAAAATTAGAACTGACTAAATAAAAGTTAATGACTCCATGAAAAAAAGAAATATTTTTAAAAGTCAAAGAGCTCTAAAACAGAGGAACGTATAAAATATTTCATGTTAAAAACAACTTACCTGAAAAAGATATCAAGGAGAGATAGCAATGGTAGGAATCAGGACTTTAGAGAAGGAAAAAAGCACAAATAGACAAAGAGAAAAACAAGGCAACTACATTTTGATGAAAGATACCATATACATAGATGTGGAATTAATTTCAATACTTATTATATATGCATAAAATGCCATAATATCTAAATACTTAAAAGAAAACTTAAATGAGTCACAGGGAGAAAAAGAAAAATAAAACTAGAGGACCTCAATTTACGTTTCTCAGAGCTGGATAAATATAACTAAAAAATAAATATAATAGGAATTAAGAATCTGAATAGAATTTTTAGAAAAGTTAAATATGATAGACATCTGGAATTCCTGAATGGGAAGAGAAAGAAGTATATGTCTTTCTCAACTATGCATGGCACCTTCACAAAAACAAAAACACAAATTCATAAAAGCAGAAATATTAAACATATTTTTATAGCCCGAAATGGAATGAACTTATATCCAATAAAGGGGCATTGAATAAATGATTAAAAATCAATTAGAGATTAAATAATGTAGTCTTAAAGAAAGGGTGAGTCAAAGGGTGAATCATTGAAAAAGTAGATAATTTCATTAAGAACAATAACAATGAGAAAATATATTCAAATTAGGTGGATTCGGCCTAAGCAAATTTTTTTTTTTTCAGTTCCCAAGTTTTATTGCAATACTGTGAGTGACTACAGGGAGAGAACTAGAATAGTGGAAAGGTATCTTTCCCACCTAAGCAATTCTTAAGGGGAAATATATCTCTCTAAACACTTACATTAATAAAAAGAGAAAGATCAAATGAATAAATTTGGTATGCAAGTTTAAAAAAATACAACTAAAAATCAAATTAAAAAATCAAGTTAAATACCAAAATAGAAATCCTACAAATGAATGAAGCAACAAACACATTTTGAAGTGAAATAACAGTTTTGAATTAATAAATAAATCAGCAGTATATTTCTTGGAGGAAAATCACTAACTTAGATAAAGAACTGGCTAATTTGATTGTTTAAAAAGGAAAACCAAATTTTTAGTATCAAAATGAAAAGAAGTGAATTTAACAACAAATCAAAAAAAAAGGAAATTGTTACCAATTGTTTTGCCCAATTAAATGCCAACAAAACTGACAATCTAAATGAAAGGAATGAATTTTTATAAAAAAATAAAATGCCTAGATTAACAGAGTAAGAAAAAGAGAATTTAAATAACCCAATCTTAGGAAAAAATATATTAAATAAATCATAAATGAACTCCTATGGGAGCGGGAAAAGCCTGGGATGAAATAGATTTACCAGTGAATTTTCTTAAACATTTAAGGAAAAATTAATTCCAAATTATATAAACTGGAAAAAATAGGAAAAGAAGGAATCCTACCAAACCTTTTCTATTAAACAAAACCAGGGAGAGTCAAAACTGAAAAAGAAAATTATAGACCATTATCTCTAATGAATAGTTTTAAAATTTTTAATTAAAATATCTTCTAGTAAGTTACAGCTTTATATCATGATTAAGCACTATGATTAGGTTGAATTTATACCAGGAATTCAGAGTTGGTTCAATATTAGGAGAATTATAAGCAAAAATGACCAACAAAACTCATATGATTAATTCAATAGGTGCAGAATTTTTAAAATAAGATACAACACCCACTCCTACTCTTAAAAAACACTTCAAAAGCGTAGGAATAAAAAGATGTTTCCTTAATGTGTCAAGAAGTAGCTATCTAAAACCAAGAACAAGCATTATATATAATGGAAATAATAACAAAATTCATTTGAAGAAACAAAAGGTCAAGAGTGTCAAGGGAAATAAAGTGGGAAGGAAGAGGGCCTAGTAGTACCAGATCTCACCCAATACAAAGCAATTACAAAGCCATAATCAAAATGCTTTCATACTGGTTCAGTGCATGGCCAATGAGGGAAATTGTTTTGTTTGACAACGCATACTTGTTACAAGGATTCTGTTTTTCTTTCTTATTTAATAGGAGGGGCAAAGTTAGTGAGAAGGTGAATTTTTGGTAAATGAGTGATAAGGCTAATGAGCAAAGAAGGCATAGAAAACATTTATTTTTTTAAATTAAATAAAATTTTAGGGGCAGCTAGGTGGCACAGTGGCACTGGCCCTGGATTCAGGAGGACCTGAGTTCAAATCCAGCCTCAGACACTTGACACTTACTAGCTGTGTGACCCTGGGCAAATCACTTAACCCTTATTGCCCCACCCCCCAAAAAATTAAATAAAATTTTTTTAAAGAGTAAATAGGCTTTAAGCGCTTTCCCTAAATAAAATACATTAGCTTTAATAAAGTGCTTTGTGATCCTCTATAGTGGCTTTTTATAAAAGGGAGACAAATAAGTGGAACAAATTAGATGCACAATATTCAGAAGCAAATGAGCATAATAACCTAGTTTTTGATAAAGTCAAAGACCCCAGCTACCAAGGTAAGAACTCAGTATTTAAGAAAAACGGGAAAACAGTTTGGCAAAAATAAAATGTAGATCAATATCTAACACCATTTACCAAAAGAAGCTCCAGAATGGGTGACTTGAACATAAAGGGTTAGCATGGAATAAACTGTCAGATCCATGGTTAGGAAAAGAGTTTGTGAACAAAAGAAAAAGAGGACCACATAAGCTAAAATGGACGATTTTAATTATGTAAAGTTTAAAAGGCTTTGCACAAACAAAACGACTGCAGCCAAATTAGAAAAGAAGCAAGTAATTAGGGGGAAAAAAATCTTTGCAATAAGTGTCTCTGGTAAAGGTCTCATTTCTAAGATATATAGAGAGAAATGATTCAAATCTATATGAAGAATAGCTATTCCTTAATTCATAAATAGTGAAAAAAAATTTGAAGCCAGTTTTCAAAGAAAGAAATTCAGGCTATCAATAGCCATATGAAAAAAGTTCCAAATTACTAAAAATTGGAGAAATTTAATCAACTCCAAAGTTCTATCTCCTTCCCTTTCAGACTAGTCGACAAAAAAAGGGAAAATGAAAAATGTTGGAAGGTCTCTAAGAAAACAGGTACATTAATGCACTCTTGGTAGAGCTTTAAACTGGTCCAGCCATTCTGAAAGGAAATTTGTAATCATTCCCCAAAAGTTTCTAATTTATATATACTTTTTGATCCAGTGATCAAAGTGATCCAGTGAAAGGTCTATACCCCAAAGAGATAAAAAATATGTGTGTATAAAGTATCCATATGTACAAAAATACTTATAGTAGTTCTTTTTAGAGTGACAAAGAATTAGAAACTAAGGGGGTGGCCAGCAACTGAGGATTGATTGGCTAAACAAATTATGGTATATGAACATGATGGTATATTGTGCTATAAAAATGACAGGTGAGGGAATCAGAGTGCATATTGATAAACATATTTTCTGGACACAGCCAACAAGAGAATTTGTTTTGTTTGACTAAGCATATTTGTTACAAGGGTTTTGTTTTTTCTTTCTTATTCAACAGGAGGGGGAAGTTAGAGAGAAGGTGAATTTTTGGGTTCATGAGGAAAGAGTGCGTGGAGAACATTTAATTTTTTAAAAAGTAAATAGGCTTTACAAGCTTTGCCTGGATAAAGTACCTTAGCTTTAACAATGTACTTTGTGACCCTTCATATTTGGCTGCTCAAAGGCTTTTCCTTTTTAACAGGGCTTCAGACACCTATCAAATTGGCTAATATGACAAAAAAGAAAAATATTAAATGTTGGAGAAGCTGTGGAAAAATTGGAACACTAATACATTGTTGGTGGAGTTGTAAACTGATCCAACCATTCTGGAGAGCAATTTGGAACTATGTCCATAGGGCTATAAAGCTGTGCATACCCTTTGACCCAGCAATACCACTATTAGGTCTTTTCCCCAAAGAGATCATAAAAAAGGGAGAAGGACCCACATGTACAAAAATATTTATAGCTGCTCTTTTTTGTGGTGGCAAGAAATTGGAAATTGAGGAGATGCCTATCAATTGGGGAATGGCTGAACAAGCTGTGGTATATGAATGTAATGGAATTCTATTGTGCTGCAAGAAACGATGAGCAGGAAGAGTTCAAAGAAACCTGGAAGGACTTGCATGAACTGATGATGAGTGAGATGAGAAGAACCAGAAGAACATTGTACACAGTATCATCAACATTATGTGTTGATCAACTGTGATAGACTAGATTCTTCTCACCAATACAATGGTACAAGAAAGTTCCAAAGGACTCATGATGGAAAAGGCTCTCCAAATCCAGAATAAAAAAAGAACTGTGGAATATGGATGCTGATTGAACCATACTATTTCTTTTGGTTTTGGTGCTGTTGTGTTTTTTTGAGGTTTTTCCTTTTTGCTCTGATTCTTCTAACGTGACTCACTTCTAACATGACTATACTATTTCTTTCTTTCTTTCTTTTTTTTTGGTGAGGCAATTGGAGTCAAGTGACTTGCCCAGGGTCACACAGCTAGTAAGTGTCAAGGGTCTGAGGCCGGATTTGAACTCAGGTCCTCCTGAATCCAGGGCCGGTGCTCTATCCACTGCACCACCTACCTGCCCCAACCATACTATTTCTAATTACTTTTTGTTTTTCTTTTTTGAGGTTTTTCCTTTTTGCTGATTCTTCTTTCACAGCATGACTAATGCAGAAATATGTTTAATGTGATTGTACATATATAACCATATCAGATTGCTTGCTGTCTTGGGGAGGGGGCAGGGAGGGGAGGGAGAAAAATGTTAAATTAGAAATCTTATAAAGACAAATTTATATTTATATAAAATGATATGTAAATGTTTGTCTATTTACAAATATATATTTTATAAAATTTATAAAATATCAAATATATATTTTTTTTATAAAGGGACTGCCTTTTTGCCATTTCGTGTATCCCTGAAACTTAGCACTGTGACTGGTACATAGTAGGTGCTAAACAAATGTTTGTTGACTTTAACATTGGAATAAAAGATTCACCAAGTAATTGATTGAAAAATCCAGGCCTGTCTTCGGACAACGTTGAGGGATAATGTATGGATGGCCTAAGAACTATTAAGCACTGGGGGAGCTGGTTGCACAGTGGATAGAGTAAGGAAGTCCTGAGTTCAAACTAGGCTTCAGATACTGACTAGCTATAGAACCTGATCCCCTTCCCCTGCTTGTCTCAGTTCCCTTATCTGTAAAATGCGGATAATAACAGCACGTACATCCCAAAGCATTGTGACGATCAAATGAAATACTAATTGTAAAGCGCTTAGCACATAGTAAGAGTTATAGAAATGTTATCTATTGTTATTATTAGTCCACTGGTATTACTGTAATGTCAGGAAGAGGCAGGAAAAAAATGGTCCCTTGCGTTTGGATTCCCTTTGGTTAACTTATGGGGGAGAGGCACATGAGTCTCTCAGGATGGTCAGGCATGGATTAACTGCAACCTGCATTATAGGAAGGAACCTCTAATAACGAAGACTCTTAAACTGAAGGTGAATATAAAGGGAAGAAAAAAGGGAGGAGTGGGGAGAAAGAGGGGGAGGGGAGAGGAAGGAGGGAAGAAGAGAGGAGGAAGGAAAGAGTACGGAAGAAATGGGAAAGAGTGAAGATGCAAAGGGGAGGTGCTGGCTTCAGGGCGGCCGCGTCTGAGACCCGCCTTCCCTAATTATCCTCTTACTGGGACCGCCCCCAGGAAGCTTCATCCAATCCCGACATAGGACTGTGGGCCGCGAGTCTCCCACCAGCCACGTGGGAGACCAGAAGAGACGTGCTGGGCATGCGCAGCGCGGTCATCGGCTCGTAAAATACAAATTTACGGCCCGGAGTGTTTCGCAGATGACCATGTCTACCTTGCGCAGGCTGCGGGAGGCGCCACGACACTTGCTGGTATGTGAGAAGTCCAACTTCGGCCATGTCAAGTCCCGGCACCGGCAGCACGTGGAGACGCACTACCACAACTACAGGGTGAGTCCCGCCCCTGACCCTTCCTCTCCTGCTGGCGTGGACCGCACTGCCCCCCAGAGGACAGGTTGCGGGGCGAGAGGCCCGCGCTGCTCTCAAGCATACCCGGACCCCGCGTCAGCTCCTCACACCATGGCTTCTCCCCTGCCACCCTGCCGAGTACTACTTCCTTTAGCTGGCACGTGGGCGGGCGCTGGCGGGGGGCGGAGGGGTAGTGATGGCGCCGCGCCAAGCACCCTGGGAGTTGTAGTGTTCCGCCGCATCTCTGGCGGAGGGTCCTGGGGCCTGGAAAGACTACAACTCCCACAAGTCAGCCGGGGTAGGACTTTCTTTTGGGCTCTCCTTTCTAGATTTGGGAGATTTCTGCGGGAGATCTGAGAGTCCATCTCTTTCAGGTTACATATTGGGGGAAGTGAGGCCCAGGGTGGCTAAGTGTCAGATGAACAATTTGAACTCGGCCTTTTAACTCCAGAACCAGTGCCCTGTACCATTCTGGGAAAAGTCCAGGAGATTGATGGGCACACTCCTCTTAGCTCTTCAGTATTCCAGACTCCCGTTTCCTTCTGAGTTTGGGGCCCCCATGGATGTTACCCCTGGAGTAGATGGCAGTGAGAAGGCTATTCGTGATGCTCGTCTTGCCTTTTTAGATGTTTAGAGATCAGGGTGGAGGTGCCTGGTGCTGCTGGATTCCCTAGCGTGTGTTTTCTCCTAAAGCCTCGAGTCCCTTAGTTCTTACACTTTCCTCACGGCCTCAACCTTGATTTGGGATAGTTTTCTTTTTAAGCCAAAAGACTGGTTAACCCCAATTTAGGGGCTACATTTCCAAAAGGTGCTAACTGGAAATGCCTTGAAATCTAAAGGAGGAATTGCATTTACTATCTTTTGCAGTTGTTAAAGTCAGCCACCCTTTGGGGAAGGGAGTGATTTGGAAGGAATTATTAAAATTTTTTTGTTGTTAAATATTTCCCAATTACGTGTAAATTTTTTTAACATTATTTTAAAAAATGTATTTCATTTTTTATTTTGTGGGATAAAACAAGCATTTCTATAACATAGTACAATAAAAAAGATGATTGAACATGAAATTGCAAATTCACTATGCAAACCTTGCTATTCCTTTCAAATATACAACTGTGTGTGTGTGTGTGTGTGTGTGTGTAAAATTCTATACATCTATTTATCAGTTCTTTCTCTGGATGAAGTCTTTCTTCATATGTCCTTTATAGTGAATTTAGGGTATTTATTTATTTATTTTTGTTGTTTTGGTTTGGTTTTTTTTGCAGGGCAATGAGGGTTAAATGACTTGTCCAGGGTCACACAGCTAGTTAAGTGTCAAGTGTCTGAGGCTGGATTTGAACTCAGGTCCTCCTGAATCCAAGGCCAGTGCTTTATCCACTGTGCCACCTAGCTGCCCCCAAATTAGGGTATTTATAATAGTCAAAAGAACTTATTCATTTAAAGTCTTCCTTAAAACAACATTACTATATACAGTGTTCTCTTGGTTCTGCTCATTTTGTTCTTCATTATTTTGGCTAATCTTTCCATGTTTTTCTAAGACCACTGAAATGATAATTTCTTCTTTTTTTGGTGAAGCAATTGGGGTTAAGTGACTTGCCCAGGGTCACACAGCTAGGAAGTGTTAAGTGTCTGAGGTTGAATCCAGGGCCGGTGCTCTATCCACTTCGCCACCTAGCTGCCCCTGAAATCATAGTTTCTTAAAGCACAGTAGTATTCCATCATATCACTTGTTCAGCCATTTTCCAACTGATGAGTATCCCTCCAGTTTCCAGGACTTTGCCACCAAAGAACTTTTCAACATTCATTTTTTTTGTTTTGTTTTGTTTTGCGGGGCAATGGGGGTTAAGTGACTTGCCCAGGGTCACACAGCTAGTAAGTGTCAAGTGTGTGAGGTGGATTTGAAGTCAGGTACTCCTGAATCCAGGGCCGGTGCTTTATCCACTGCGCCACCTAGCTGTCCCCATCAACATTCATTTTTTTTTAATTTGAATTCCAAATTCTCTCCCTCCTTCCCCCTTGAGACAGTAAGCAATATGAAATCCATTATACATTTGAAAATTGAAGGGATTCTTAAATTCACTTCATTAAATATTTATTAAGTGCTTAATCTTGATAGGCGGTGGGGGGAGAAACAAAGACAAAGCTCTTATCTTTATAGAGTATAATAATTAATCAACAAATATTTATTATTACATACTATATGTTAAGTTACTCAGTGCAGAGGGCATAAAGGAAAGGGAAAACAGCCCTTGCCCTCAAAGAGCTTGAATTCAAATGGGGTAGACAAGAGATAGAGAGACAGAGAGAGAGGAAAAAGATATATACAAAGAAGATACAACTTTCTTCACCTAATTATCATGATGTAACAATGTGTTTGCTTCATAAAATTTAGCAACTGTTTTGGTAGAGTTTACTGGTGAGGTGATGAAGGGAACAAGGACTGTGACCTGTCCCTGTTGTTCAGGTGTAGAAATTAATTAAGGTGTGAAGTTTATTACATAATTTATCTAAAGGTTTCTCTTAAATTATTGGCACAGCTGGGAACAACACTGCTTGATTTCCACATCACTGCCCTCCAAAAACTTAATTTCTGCCAGACTGCTTTATGGAAGTTTACAGTTTAACTGTAAGTTTTTTTCAAGTAGGGAGTTCTTATTCCAGTAGTTGATAAATTTGGGTTTATCAAACACTATACTTCTATGTTTGTTTCCTTGTGGGTCTTGTTTATTTTATTCTATTTTTGAATCAGCACCAAATAGTTTTGATGATTACTCATTTATCATATAGTTTGAGATTGGGTACTTATAGGTCCCCTTCCTTGATTCTTTTGATTCTTTGTACTTGTATTACCAGTGCTAGCACAGTGCCTGCCTGATGTGCCAGGCATGTAATAAATATATTAATATATTAATAAATATATTAATAATGTAAGAAATGATTTTTGTAATTGATATATTTTTGTAATTCTTGAAATTAATTTCTATAATTAAAATTTGTAATTAATATCTTGGAGACTTAATCCTGACCTCCCCATTCCAAAGGCCTTCTTGACAAAATAAAGTCAACTCTCCTTGGCCCTGGTCACAGCTATAAACTTTAAAAAATCTTGATATGATGAGAATGACCCTTCTAAATTCTTGTTAGGGCAATAAAAATTTGGCCTGGGGTAGAGATTAATAGTTAACCTTAGGTTGTGAATCTGCTATCAGCCCTTAATTTTAATATAGCCTACATCCAAATTAAGTTGACCAATCAGAAGTAGTTAGGCATTCCTCAGGAATATCTCCTCTTCGAAGGGCAGATAATCTGTGACCCCACTGCTATTAGGGGTCTTTGATATGAGAGGCATGGCCATAGACCTCATTTTACTGATAACCCACCAGCCTTATTAATAAAATGAATAAATTACCCAGAAACTATATCTCTCATATTTTTAATCGTCCCAATAAATAATTAGCACTACAAACTACTTGTTGATTGATTACTGTTGAGATTCTTTACTTTGTGTTTCTCTAGATAAATTTTGTGATTGTTTTGCTTATTTCTATAAAATGACCCATGGTACTACTTCTGCAAATTAATTCAGTATGATCATTTTGATTATATTGACAATCATGAACATTTAATATCTCTCCAATTACTTGTCTTTATTTTAGTAAGAAGTATTTTAAAAATTCATTCCAGGGGCCCTTCTTTTATACATTTCCCATTTAAAAAAAAAGTATCTACAGCTTGTTTAAATAGTTCAGTTTGAAATTCCTTCTAGATTGTATATAGTGTCTACCATCTCCCTGACAAGAAGTAGGAAGCCTCCCATTATGACATTTGCCTGATTCTTATCACCAACTTATAGATATTAGTGGGCTAGAAATAGAAAGATAAAGCTTCAAATAATGTTAGTTTAGGTATTTTACATCCATTTTCATTTTAAATTATTTTATACATTTAGTTTTTGTATCTTCCTAAAGAACATCAGCGAATTGTGATGTTAAGAGTCCAAATACAATAGCTCCATTGTCATCCCTGGAGAAAATAAAATAGATTATCATAGAAGATTGATCTTTCCCATTAAAAAATACTGTGATTCTTCCAGTTTTATTATTTATTTTTATTTTGCAGGGCAGTGAGGGTTAAGAGATTTGCCCAGGGTCACACAGCTAGTAAGTGTCAAGTGTCTGAGGCTGGATTTGAACTCAGGTCCTCCTGAATCTAGGGCTGGTGCTCTATCCACTGCACCACCTAGCTGCCCCTCAAATGAGATAATTTTTGTAAAGTGCTTAGTATACTGCCTGACACATAGTTGGGAGCTTTGTAAATGCTAACTATTATTTATTGTCATCATTATTACTATTATTATATAAAGTAGCAACTTGGTCATCTCATTTGTATATTAAGAATGCTCTTTGCTTTGGATTTCAACACTTATGACCTTTCCATACCAGCCAGTGATTTTTTTCCATTACTCTATTTTGCCCTGTAGAATTTTTGACATTAGAGGGAGCACATATAATTTTCTTTATAGTTTATTAGTTGAGCATCTTTCCTTTGGTCTCAGAATGACGATGGATACATGGGATTTTTAATGATGCTTTATTTTCTTTGCATATAAATTAACTATTTTAAAAGGTACCAGAGAAAACAGCTATTATTAGTGGATTCCTGGAGTGAGAGCCTGACCATACTTTTATTGAGAAGACAGCAACAATATACAGGGTGTCCAACAGCTCTTAGTTTTAAGCTTAAATAGCTTAAAACTATATATACAGGTGCAGCTAGGCAGCGCAGTTGGATAGAGCACCTGCCCTGGAGTCAGGAGTACCTGAGTTCAAATCTGGCCTCAGACATTTAACACTTACTAGCTGTGTGACCCTGGGCAAGTCACTTAACCCCAATTGCCTCACTAAAAAAAACCAAAACAAAACTATATAAAGCCTTCCTAATTAAAAAGGATTTTTGCTCAGTACTGTTGTTGTATTATTTGTTGGCGTGCATATCATAAAACAAATCTTTTATAAATTATCTTACCTTGAAATATAAGTAACCTGATTTTTCTTGTTTAAGAAGGTACCAGGGGAAGCTAGGTGGCGCAGTGGATAGAGCACTGGCCCTGGATTCAGGAGTACCTGAGTTCTGAGTTCAAATACAGCCTCAGACACTTAACACTTACTAGCTGTGTGACCCTGGGCAAGTCATTTAACCCCAATTACCTCACTTTAAAAAAAAAAAAAGAAGGTACCCTCTTCCCCCTGCTGCAGTCTGGCTGGAATCTACCCTTCCACTTTTTTTTCATACTACTTTCCTTCACAACTTCATGTCTGAGTTGGCTGCTCCCCAAAATCAACATTCCACCACTTCCCTTCTTATTTCTGCTTCAGAATCCTTGTCTTTCTTCAAGTCTTACTTTACTTGTTCCCTCTTTGTGAAGCCCTTCTGATCTCCCCACTTGCTAGTGCTCTCTTTTCCCAAATTGCTATTAGCTTATTTCATTAGCTTGCCATAAATATATTTCATATATTTATATTTATATGTTGAATTCTTGCAAAAAGTAAGGTCCTTGGGGCAGCTCGGTGGTGCAGTGGATAAAGCACCAGCCCTGGATTCAGGAGTACCTGAGTTCAAATCTGGCCTCAGACACTTGACACTTACTAGCTGTGTGACCCTGGGCAAGTCACTTAACCCCCATTGCCCCACCAAAAAAAACAAAATAAAAAAAATAAGGTCCTTGAGGACAGGGACTGTTCTCTGAATTTCCAGGGTCGAATGCCTTACATATAGTATGTACTTTAAAAATGTTGAATTGTTTTGTCCTTATGAATTTAAGTACTACTTGCCATAAAAATAAGATCTTTATTTCTATTACACATTCATATAGGTATCATTTCTGATTCCTGAATGTGGGGTATTATCAAAAGAACTGAAAAATCTTGTCATGGATTTTGGACCATACTACTTGGTGAAGGATTTACCTCTTCATGAATTAATTGCACAAGAGTTCATCAATAACTTTGTGAAAAAAGGTAGGAAAATTGTATTTTTGTGAAGATTGGTACACTGAGGAACTGTTAATAATCAGTACATTGGTTTCTTTTTCTTTATATAATATTTTATCTGTGTTCCATTTATCCCTCTGTAAAGCCTTTTCATTCTACATAACTTCTTCTATTGTATTTATGAAAGTTCTTCCTTTTCTGTAGTCACATAAAACTGGGAAGTGGGTTGTAATAGGAAACATTTGTATTTTAATTTTTTTCTTGTTTTATTATGATTTAAGAGTTAACAACACAGACATTTCAATATAAAAGGTTTGTGTAAGAAACTGAACTTTGAATACCTTGCCTTTTTTAAAAGTTTGCATCACTTGTACTTTGTTTTTTCTTCTGTACATTTAAAAAATATTTTATTGATTTTCCTTTTGGGGGCATTTTTATCACTGCCCGCTAACTCCCTACCCCTTTCTGCAAGAAAAACCTTTCCTTGTAACAAGTTTGTGTAGTCAAGAAGTAAACACTTTTGGACATATCTGAAATTGCACGTCTTATTTTGAACCTGCAGTCCATTACTTCTTTTCCAAGATGTGGTAGGTACGCTTCCTCATCAGTCTTTGGAAATCACAATTGATCATAGCTTTGTTTGAAGTTCTGAAGTTTTTCAAAGTTGTTTTCTTATTCGTCACTGTGATCATTGCACAAGTTTTGCTCACTTCATCCTCCATCAATTCATTCAAGTCTTCTCAGGTTTTTTTTAATTTGCCATATTCATCTGTGAGGTCAAGCAATCGCCTGATCTCTGCCCTCATGGAAGTTAGGTGAGGGCAAGGTGTATTAGAGTCTAAACGAGATTGTTCAGTTTTGGGAAATCTCAGTGGCCACAAGCAGGTTACATTTAAAATTGTGGGTTCCCCCCCCCCCCAAAGAGGTCCTTAAAGATTCACCAGCATACCCCCTAGGCAAGTCTTACCTTAAAAGGTATTGAAACCATCCTGAAGACTTAATTTGCTCTGGGTACTGAAGGCTCAGACTGTTGACCTCACTTCCTCATGGCCTAAGTGGCTGTGTCCTCTTCCATGTGGAGGTCTGGGAGGTGCCTGATGCTTAATTGATGGGAAACGATTGGCAGCTCAGTCAAGGGAGCTTTGCTCAGCTGAACCAACTTCATGGTGTCTCTCCTTGTTGAATATCCTCCTGCTGTGGCTGAGCAAATCTTTGGATAACTGTTCAGTGGTATACTACTGTGCGTAACAAGAGGATAGATTACTGGACTTGGAGTCCGGAAGACCAAAGTCCAAATCTGGTTTCAGACACTAACTGGCTGTGTGACTCTGGGGAAGTCACTTAACCTTGGTTTGCTTCAGTTTCCTCTTCTGTAAAAAGGGGGCAATAATAGTATCTACTTCCCAGGGTTGTTGTGAGGATCAAATGAAATCATGTTTGCTAAGTGCTTTGCATACCTTAAGTTGCAATATAAATGCTAGCTTTTAAAAATCATTATTATTATTGTTATTAGTATATCATTTTGATTCAGCATTGAACCTGAACTGTGAGAGGATGACCTGAGTCCGATATAACTCTGAACATCATCATTTCTTATGACACAGTAATATTCTACTTCATTTGTATGTCTAGTAGTTTTCTAATTGATTGGCACTTATTTTATTTCCAGCTTTTTGTGACATCAAAAGGGGCTACTGTGCATAGTCTTGTATGTTTCCTTCTGTCCTTGACCTCCTTGGGATAAGTGCTGTGTCAAAGGTTATGTGTATAGTTTATATCTTCCCAAATAGTTGAGCCAATTCACAGATTTGCAAACAATTCATTAGTGTTCCTGTATTTTTAGATCCTTTCCAGCAATTATTATTTTCCTCTTTTGTCACTCTGATGAATGTGAGTTATAACATTAGGGACATTTTAATTTGAATTTCTTTTATTACTAATTATGTAGAGCGTTTTTCATGACTGTTACTAGCTCAAGTGTCTTCATTTGAGAACTGTGTATTTGTATCTTTCAGGCACATACCTATTGGGACATGGGTTTTGTTATATATTTGTATCCATTTCCTAGATATCTTGGATATATGACCTTTTTTAATCAGAAATACTTTCTGTGAAGATTTTCCCTCTAATTGTTTTACTTCTAATTTTACCTTTAGTTTTCTTGTGCAAAAGAGTTCAATTTTATGTAATTAAAAATTTCCATTTATCTTCTGTAATCTCTTCCATCTCTTCAATTGTTAATCTCATTTGCTTCCCTAATTTGTTTAGTTGACCTTTTATGTTTAGGTTTTATATCCATTTGTAGTTTATTGTGGCATATGGTATAAGATATTAGTCAAAATTCCATTGCTGCTGTAGTGCTTTCCACATCAACAAACATGAACATTTCAATCAAGATGACTAGGAGTGCAGATTGTATGTTAAACTGTGAACCTCTGTTATGTGTTGATATTTTTAAAGTGTATATTAAATTTAACACAATAGTACCAAAATTGTGTGGCTTGTCTACATTCTCTTCTAAACTTTTTTCTGATCTTTGCTTTTTTTAATGCTTCATTTGCACTCTTTTCTTTTTTTTTACATTGCTGTCACTACCTACCAACACTCTCCTAGCACTGCATAGGAACCTTCCCTTATAATAAGAGTTTAGCCATGCAGGAAAAATTGACACATAGGCTTGTCTGTAAAAGTGTGTGTGTGTGTGTGTGTGTGTGTGTGTGTGTGTGTGTGTGTGTGTGTGTGTGTGTGTATGTGTGTGTATTCTGAACCTCTAGCCCAGAGATGTCAAATTCAGAGTAGTACAGCTGAAACAAATTTTTAAAAAATTAGGAAATATTTAACAAAATAAATAAAAATGCATTACACCATAGATAATGTTAATTTATGGTTTTCTAAATCAGTATGTGCATATGTGCCTACAGGGATCTATTTCTGAGTTCAACATCATTGCTCTAGCCTATCATTTCTCTTCTCTTTTTTTTCCCTCTTCTTCCTCTTCTTCTTCTTCTTTTTTTGGTGAGGCAATTGGGGTTAAGTGACTTACCCGGGGTCACACAGCTAGTAAGTGTTAAGTGTCTGAGGCCAGATTTGTACTCAGGTACTCCTGAATTCAGGGCCAGTGCTCTATCCACTGTGCCACCTAGCTGTCCTTCTAGCCTATCATTTCATTGCCAAGAGGTAGGAAGCATCTTTCATTGTCAGTTTCCTAAATTCATGATGAGTTATTCTATAAACTGTTCTCCTGATCCTGCTCATTTCACCCTGCATCAATTCATAAGTCTTCCCAAGTTTCTCTTAGTTCATTGTATTTGTAATCTATCATGGCACAATAATATTACATTTCATACACCTACCATAATTTGTTTGGCCATTTCCAAATTGATGGGCATTCACTTTCCTTCCACTTCTTAGCTACAACCAAAAAGTGCCACTATAAATGCTCTCATATATGTATGTATATGTATATGTTACGTACATATATAAACATATAAATATGCCTCCTTTTCCTGTTTCTTTGTCCCCCCCAGAAGCATAAGCCTAGCAGAGATACCACTGCATCAACTGCATGTATGATCTAGCAGCATTGGGGCATAGTCAGTTCCAAATTGCTTTCCCAAATATTTGCATCAGTTTGTAGCTCCAGTATTGTTTTTTACTGCTAAGAGGTCAAAGAAAAAGGAATAATACCTGTATGTACAATCATTTTTATATTCTCTTTTTTTTAATAGGACTAGAAACTTAGGGGGTACCTATCAACTGGGGAATGGTTGAATCAATTATGGTTTATGAATGTAATAAAATATTATTGCATTGTAAGAAGACAGTTGCAGGGAAATCTGGGAACACTTGTTGGAGTTGATGAAGAGTGAAGTGAACAGAACCCAGAGAACTATTTATTCAGTAACAACAACATTGTCAAAAAAAAACAACTAAGAAGGACTTAAGAACTCTGATCAATTTCAATGACCAGCCATCATTTCAGAGGACTGATAATGAAACTTACTCCCTCTCTCTTGACAGGGAAGACTCAAGATAGAGAATAAGTTTTGGACAGAACCAGTGGGGAAGTTCTCTTTGCTTGACAATGCATGTTAATTAAGAAGTCTTTTTGCTTTCTTAAAATTTTTTTAAAAACACACAGAGAAGAGAACAGAAGGAAAACCACAAGAATGCAATCAACAGCATTTATTAAGTGCTTACTATGTGCCAGGCATTGAAAAAAAGGCTAAAATAGTCTTTTCCCTCTAGGAATTTACATTTTGGTGGAGGAGACAACATGTAAATAATTGTATACATGCAAGATATAGACAGAGTAAATGGAAGATAACCTTAGAAGGGGAGGCTCTAGCAATTGAGGGGACCAGGAAAGGCCTCCTGCAGATGGAGATGTTTGAGCTCAATCTTAAAGGAGGTTGGATCTTCTAAGATGTAGAAGTGAGGGGCAGAGCTTTTCAGGCATGGGGAAACAAGTACACAGGCATAGTGATAGGGGATGAAAGTTGTGCCTGAGGGACAGCTAGTAGGCAAGAATGGCTGGATCAGAGAGTTCTTGGAGGGAAGTAAAATGGAAGAACACTTGAAAGGTAGGAAGGGGCCTGTTTGTGAAGTGCTTTCAATGCCAAACAAAGGATTTTTTAAATATTTGATCCTGGAGTTGAATAGGATGCCAGTGTTGTTTTTTGAATTAGGGAGGTTGCATGGTCAGATCTATGCTTTGGCAGCTCTGAGGTGTTTGTCTGAGATTACTTCTTGGCCTTTCGGGGATTCTTTTTGGTTACTGTTTTAAACTTTGCAAAGAAAAGGTGATTGGGTAAGTCAACATTCTTTTTGCCCATTTCACATTTTTTTGGAGCCGACTGTTTTAATAGATTAGATTGGAATCGCCATAATCTCATCATTATTATCTCATTTTTATCCTTGATTCTAATTTTGATTTGAATATTGATGTATAAACTGTAATTATTTCATAGTAATCTATTTGTCTTTGATTTTTAAAAAAGGGTTTATTGATGAATTTCCTTTTTATTACTTATAAATATACCTCTCTGCTGGAGCAAGTCTTCCCAAGGAACAAAGATTCTTAAAATCAGCAAATCAAAACAGCATACTGACCATACTTAATGCCAAAACAACATTCCACACTCATAGTTTTCCCACCCCTTCAACCAGAAAAGGGTGGTGCATTTTCCCATCTCTTCTCCAGTGCCAAGCTTTTTCTCTCTGTTTCTTGTTGCCTTTGGTTATATAGTGAAATAAACTCCTCTAAGTCCATTATTTTCCTGTTGAGAAGAATCCATTTGGCTACAGCTTCTGGTTTCATTCATAGTGTATGAGATGATTATGGATTTGAGTCAGATTAAACTCTGAGGATGGGGTCTGGAAGATACCCAGCCCCACCCCAGTAGAGTTAGTTTAAAAGTTTATTGCTTGTCAAATTCTCACTGTCTTCTTTAAGTTTTATTGCCAATTAACAGTATTTTTACTTCTGCTCAGTCTCCCCACTTGTCAGCTACATCTTAGTTTTATCTGGAATCCATCATGTGTCAGAACCCCAGTCCCTGTTGAGTGGGCCAGGGAGTTCGCTCACCAATTCAATACTCGGGACTCAAGAAGAAAGGACAGGGCTAGGCACAGGATGCGGCAATTAAGTTGAGACCAGATGTTAAGTGACATGTTTCTTTTTCTCAGAGCAGAATCCCCTTGACCCTAGGGTCCCAACAATGGATTATTCTTTTATTCTTTATTTCTTTGATTTCCCAACATAGCCGAAGATAAATTTTAACCCTGTCATCCTTCTAAAATTTATAAAACAGTGCTGAAACACCTGAGTGACTCTTCCTGTTATTCAAGTTGAATATTTTTAGAAATAGGGGCCGGGAAAGGGGAGGGGGGGAGTCAGTGAGAACTGTGATTCCTCTCACTGTCACTCCCCCGTTCCCTCTTCCTTCGGTTTGACCTTGTTTCCCCTCCCCTTTTCCCCCTTGTTCCTGGAACACGTATGCATGTCTCCATACATTGATCATGAGCTAAACACACACCCTGGGTGAGACAGGATTGGATGTTAGATTGTGAGCTCGCCCTAGTGTGCATGGGGACTTCCTCCCCCACCAACATTCCTATAAAAGCTCAAGGCATGTGTTAGCTATTGCGACTCAGTTATTGAGTTTGCCCATTCTTGCAAGAATGTAATAAATTTGTCTCTGCTTGACTTGGTGGTCTCCCTGAGTTATTTGGGTAAACTGAGGCAGTTTGCCCCAAACAATAGTGAGCATGTCAGCATGAAACTGGTTCAGTTCATCTTGTAGAATTTCTCCTAATTGATCACTGGACAAAGTCGACACATTAAAAGTACCAACAATTAAATTAATTTTTGCAGACAGTCTAAGGACTATATTTCTCAGTGTGCTGTGTCCCCTATTTTTGCCATGCCATTACTGTCACCATAGGGCCATAAAGTATATACCATATGGTACATACTGAGTGGCTTTTGTGTGCTGAGTTGTTTCATGGGTTGCCATTTCCAGAAAATTCATTACCTGGTGGTTTGCCTTCTAGTGACGAGACTTTCCATACTTAGCTAGCCTGTTCCCTAGAAAACATACATAGTCTTCATTTATAAGGACAAATGAAGATAAATGATATTGCTGTCTTTGTTTTCAAATACACAGCTACTCTGTGGCTGAAAAGATCAGTGCCCAATCAATAGTCCCTACTTTGCCTTTTCTGAAGACTGTACTGTGGCTTATGTCTGCAGCTGCTATTTGCAGAGCATGTTATCTTTGTGGCTCTTCTCCTCCTAACACTTAGACTTTGTGGTGTAGCCTCTGCTCAAAATCTTTGCTCAAGAAAAACTGTCTCGGGCTTGACAAATTTGCTTTGGACCCAAGGGCTAGCCTAGACCGTTAGGAGCCAGCTTCCAAGAAAAGATCAGCAAAAGGCTGGTAGGCTTTAAGGGAACGAGACAGCACATTGCCATGTGGAATTTGATCCTCCCTCAGGTCCAAATCCAAATCAGTCAATAGAAGTGTCGAAGTCTTTCCTCAGGAAAGACTTTAAAGAAAGCTGAGCAGAGTTGATCTGGGTGTTTCCTGCACTATGTTGGGGACAGTGAGGGCCAGCACTTAGCCTTGGGAGTAAAGTGCTCATTTCTTCATTTGGGCTCTTTTTCCATTTAATTGTACACAGAATAATGCTCAAGATTCAACTGTTAAAAGACACAGTCATGGGGCAGCTAGGTGGCGCAGTGGATAGAGCACCGGCCGTAGAGTCAGTAGGACCTGAGTTCAAATCCGGCCTCAGACACTTAACACTTACTAGCTGTGTGACCCTGGGCAAGTCACTTAACCCCAATTAATTGCCACACACACACACACACACACACACACACACACACACACACACACACACGCAATTAAAAGACACAGTCATACATTAGAAGCCTGAAGATTCCCCAAGCAAATCCTTGCCTCTGTCCCCACAAAATGTTGTTTTGTGAACTTATTTTTACCTTACTCTATTAGTAAGAGATGAACGAGCAAGAAAAACTCTTATTGATTAGGCTGTTTGCACTAAAAATTCTGGGTGCCCAAGTTCACCCAAGGCTTTAGATTTGTGTAGCTGTGAGTTGATGGGTCTGTTTCAGTTGTAACCCAAAATAGTCCCTGGTTAGATAACTTGTTTGCAATTTTACTCTAATGTTTTGAGGTGTTCTGCTAGAAGTTATGCCTTACCAGCTTATTCTGTAATAGCTGCTTGAGTAACTACTTCTTGGCCATTTCACTCACCCTGTCCAGTGAAGTTGTATTGTAATGTGCACCACTACTGTAGTAGTAGACTAGCTACATACATAAATCTAGAAAGATATTTCTGTAATTCTGAACATAACACAGAAGATCTCACATACCAAGTGGAATGGAAAGAAATATGAAATCACAAATCTCTATTATGTATAGCTTACTTAAAAATAACCCTATATAATAAATTCAGCATATTTCTTTCAAAGCTTTCCTATGTTTCTCCTTTTCCCTCTGAATGACCTTTGCATTTTTTCTAAATTCTCCAATAACCCTCTTTTCTTCCTTTCCTTTCCTTTATTTTCCTCTCCTCTCCTCTCCTCTTCTCTCCTCTCCTCTCCTCTCTTCTCCTCTCCATTCTTTCCTTTCCTCTCCTCTCCCCTCTTCTTTCCTTTTTCCTTTTCCCTTCCGCTTTCCTTTTCCTTTTTTAAAAATCAATCTCGGGGCAGCTAGGTAGCACAGTGGATAGAGCACTGGGCCTGGATTCAGGAGGACCTGAGTTCAAATCCAGCCTCAGACACTTAACACTTACTAGCCATGTGACCCTGGGCAAGTCACTTAACCCCAATTGCTTCACCCACCCACCCCCCCCCCCAAAAAAAATCAGTCTCATTTTAGAAAGAACTTTTAAAATTCAAGCATGGGTATAAATATAATAGAACCAATTCTAATACAAATGCTCCCCAACAAGAGTAAGCCTGGTATTTTACACTGTGTTACCATGAGAAACCACCCCCCTACTGTGTCTGGAGGACATGATTTAATTCAGATTATTTAAGCAGAAAGCTAATGAAAGCAGGGGTTGGGAGGAAAGAAATAGTACATTGCCATAGGACTTTGCTCTCATCCTTATGTCCAAACCCCAAAATCCCCAAAAAGAGAGAAAGAGAAATCTCTTGTAGAAAATAAGAATAATTCATCAGAGCACATTTGGACTCCTCCTGAAATGAATTTGACTGATTCTTACTTGCCATTCAATATTCATACAACTTGTAGCTGATATAGATGAAACTGATTTTTTTAAAAAGCTGGATTAATGAAGTATAAGACTAGGATGCAATAGGCTTGACAGGTATTGGCAGGGCATGGAGAAGCACTTTAGGAAAACTAACCAGCATATTAATGTAGTCTGATATGATATGCCATGTTCCACAGACGCTTGTTTCCTCAGTTCTGCAAGGAAGGGAAGGAAGTTTATTTTCTCATTTCTCATGCCATGCTTGGTCATTTTAATTATACAAATTACACAGCATTTAGTCTTAATTTTTTTTGTTCTTTCCATTTAATTTGATGTTGTTATCCTTGTGTATATTGTTTTGATCATTGTTCTTGCTTCCAGTCACATCAGCCTTCCTTTGCTTCTCTGAATTCCCCAGATTTGTAATTTCTTTTGGTACAGCAATATTGCACTACATTCATATATCACAATTTGTTTAGCCATTTTCTGATCAATTTCCTATCTGTTTTGTTTCCAATTCTTTACTGCTGTGAATATTTTGGGGTATATCTTTCTGATTCTGGCTTTCTTGGAATATATGCCTAATTGTGGAATTTCTGGGTGAAGAGGGGTATGGAACATTTTAGTTCTATTTTTAGCTATAATTCCAAATTAGTCCATTGGATTATATCAGCTCCTGCATACAACAAGACTGAGAAGAAAAATGGTAAAGAATTTATAAACTCTTTGAATTACATCAAGCCTATTTTAGAAAACTTTTTAAAAAATTTCTAGCATGGGTATAAATATAGTAGAATCCATTATAGTGCTAATGTTCCCCAACAGGAATAAGCCTGGTATTTTAGGTGTTTAGGAGAGAAATACCACCTACTGTGTCTGGAGGATGTGATTTAATTCAGATTATTTAAGCAAAAAGCTAGTGGAAGCAGTGTCTGGGAGGAAAGAAATCGCACATTGCCATAGGGACTTTGCTCACATCCTTATGTCCAAACCCAAATTTGGGTAAAAAGGGTTTTGTTTTTTTCCTGTGATTTTTTTTTAACTTCCTAGAATGTCTGTGCTTTAGAGGAACCTGGCTTCTCTTGCTTTTCAGTATGTTTAGATAAAGTACAGTTGTGCTGTGGCAGTGGCCAGGAGACCCATTGACTCATTTAGTAGTGTTTTACAAGTTGAGTGAATACCTAACACAATGAATAAGACACTACAATGGCTTTCTGAAATCTTTAGATTAGCAAAATTGTTGGTTTCTAAGTGCCCCAGGTCAGGGGTGGTCATGTGAAGGAAAAAAGGAGTGATTATTGTTGGTCTCCCTCAGTGTCTTTTCAGTTGAATGGGTCATTTTCAGTACTGCCAGGATCATCCTTGCTTATAGAGCTAGGGATTGGAAGACCGTAATTTGAATTTCAAAGGAAAATCTTTCTTCTCCCAACAGATAAGTTCTAAATTAGAACCAATTGCCAGCCAAATTTAGCAAGCATATGATGCTTTAGATCCCCTGAATGGTCTTTTTTCATTTATGTAAGTAAAAAATGTCTGCCTAGGCTCTTAGGAGTAGGCCAGATTTTAGCCTGTGGGGATCTTTTTCTGCTGTCTGGGAAACCTTCCTTTGAATAAAAGCATCATTGTCCATCTTAATCCTAATAATGTTGCTCCACTCTGGAGGCATCAAGCATCAGAGCTGTTGAAAATGTTGCCTGTGTAGGTAGCATGCTTCATCACTCCATGTCGTCAGTCTTCTGGAATTGTGATTGATCAGAGCCAGAGAGGTGACGGTCTCAATATGCAGAAGGAGATATGTTACCTGACATGGCCGACATGGAAGTTTGCTTTGCTTAACTCTGCATGTTTGTTACAAGGAGTTTGTTTTTCGGTCTTTCCAACACCCCCCCCCCCCGCCCCCTGCCCCAATGGTTTGGGAAATGGGAGAGAACATAAGTGCTTCTTAATTGGAAAAAAAAATAATTAAACAACAAAATGCTACGTAGATCAGTTGTGGCAAAAGAAGACAAATCTCCTTTGCCCTTAAATTCTTGCTTTATTCCTCAAGGTCCAGCTTGAACTTGTTGGAGTGGAGTGATATAGTAGCAACTTGGCTTTTCTCCTGTTCTTGCTTTCCTTTGGTGTAGTCACTACCATGCATGGTTGGGGGGGGGTCATTTGGATCAGTGGTCAGTTGACTAGGATTCCCTGCCATCCCCATGACTCGGTTCCAGTCATCCTGAGGAAATCTGTATCTGATTTCTCTGACCTGATTACTACCAGTGTGATGTTTGTTTTTATTTTCCATTAATCCCCTCTTTGGACTTATTTTCTGTTACAGGTTCCTGTTATGCCCTAACATACAATACAAATATCGATCAAGACAATACTGTTGCCCTGTTACCCAATGGTAATATTCCTTTTATTTCTAATAATATCAGACTATTGAATATGGCTTGCTTTCTTTTATTTCAAAGAAAACTTACTTATGTTTATAGTATGCTTCTCATGGAAATCATGGTTTAATGTGTAGGAAAACTCATTTTGTCCCTGGATAAGGACACTTATGAAGAAATTGGACTTCAAGGTCGCCCATCTCAGTACTCTGGCAGAAAAGTCATGAGATATAGTAAGTATTTATGCAAAACTCATTGTTTTTCCTCTTAAACAGAGGTTGGAGGGGCAATTTGTATGGAATATTGAATATATTTTTTTTAAAATATATTTTTAGATATAGCTGATGTATTAGTTGGTTTTGCTGAAATGTCTCTTTTATCTTATTTTCTATCTTCGATAGAAGGGATGGCTTGATGAGTAGGGAAAAAAGGGATATATTTGGAAATGGATAGGATGTAAAAACAAAAGACCTCAACCAATAAATAAAGATTCCATTATTATTTTTGGGGGGTGGGGCAATGAGGGTTAAGTGACTTGCCCAGGGTCACACAGCTAGTTAAGTGTCAAGTGTCCAAGGCCGGATTTGAACTCAGGTCCTCCTGAATCCAGGGCCAGTGCTTTACCCACTGTGCCACCTAGCTTCCCCCATTTTTTAACAAGGCAGAAGTGACCTTATATAGGCTTAAATAGAAATGTTTGTGTCAATCCTCTTTTGTTTCAGGAAGATAAGGATTTATTTGGAGGTTTTTTGCCTTCAAAAATTGCCTCCCAATTTATGTGGACATAGTTGGCTCAGAGGTTTTAAATTCAACAATAAAAAGTGATGAATGGTGATATCCTAGATCTTATAAATTAAGATATCTGTAAAGCACTCTGAAAATTTTAAAACTACATAAATGCTGGCTATTTTATTGTTATCATTCTCATTATCAGGGGTTCTTAACTTTTTCCTGTTGAGTTGTTATTTTGAAATTTTCCCAAAGTTTTAGGATGGGAATTGAAGTTGCTGACAGGGGAAATTGGATGAGAGGGTTGCTTTACAGGCTGCCTTCTGCACTTGGAATCTTTGTGAGTTCTGTGAGAGTTGGGCATAGAGATAGCAAAAGCTTTGGAGATCAGTTAGAAAAAGGCTTTGGAGGGAAAAAAAAAAAGGCTTTGAGGTATACTAGTAAAACATGATTAATCTGTTGAAAACTGTTCTCTTAAATTGTTGCCTACACAACACAAAAATAATTTTTGCTAGGTTTTAGGAAGCTGTGGGTAAAAGGATAAAGCTTCTTTTTTTGGTAACTTATTTAGCATAAAACTGTGTGGTATAATCTGTGTTTTGTTTTTTTTTCTTTTTTAACTATTCAAGTTGTTACCCTTGATTTGATGGATCCGTCCTTCAATCCTGAGTCTAAGAAGTATAAAAGAGCATCTTGGGCCTTGAATGAAAAGAAACCACTGGAATTCAGTTTCCTTTTGGCTTGGCATCATGAAGGTATTGAGAATTCATTGTGTGATGATATTGTGAAGTTGAAATTCAGTTAACATTTGTAAGGAGTCAGCTGAACATTGAATGTGGTTCAGTTCTGGGGGTTGAGGAGGGATATAAAATTAGTCAGGAAAAGCAAATCACATTGGATTTACCCCAGGTCTGCATCCATGGTCAAGAACAGAAATGCTCCCATTGCATAGTTACTGTTGCTGCTTATATGTTACCATTAGCTTTTCTAGTTAACCTATGCTGTATTTTGTGCAATATAGCTTTGTGTGGGCTATACATTTTGATAGTCATGGCCGATACATTTCTTAAACAGTAGTCAGTCATATCCTAGAAGATTCAAGTAATTCTTTTAGTCATTGGATGGGAGGCAATGGTTCTCCCTGTGTTTTTGCCTTGCATGTCAGTGTGGTGTAAAATATACCAATCTACAGCTATTCTTTGCTTCTGGAAGACTCTTTGGGTTCTTGTTCATTGAATTATGGAGTCAGATTATCGCAAGAAATTTCTGTTTCCTCATCCTGGTTAAAAACAGCAATGCCTGGTCTCTAGAAGGAGGGAAGGGGTGGCATCAACCTGAGGGAACATTTTCAGGTAGACAGAGCTTCTTTGATAGGCTCCTGCTTCCAATTTCTAACACTCCTTTTGTTATGTTGTTATTGGACTGTCCAAAGCACACAGTCCTTCACCACCTACCTTTGCTGCTTATTTTTTTTTTTGCTGCTTATATTTGCTTCCTATTCATTATATGCCACATGCTATACAAAGTGCTTTTCCCTCTCCAGAAATGAATCTCCTCAGTGTTATCTCAGCTAGAAAAGTATTCTAGGGGGTAGCTAGGTGACACAGTAGATAAAGCACTGACCCTGGATTCAGGAGGACCTGAGTTCAAATCCGACCTCAGACACTTGACACTTACTAGCTGTGTGACCCTGGGCAAGTCATTTAACCCTCATTGCCCCACAAGAAAAGAAAAAAGAAAAAAAAGAAAAGAAAAATAAAAGCACTCTAATTAAATGAATCTCTTCTAACCATATCAGTAAACAGCCCCAACCTTTCCCATTGCCCTCCCAATGCCATTTTAAGGAATTTCTAATGGGAGGAATTTCCAATAATTATGTGGGGAGATATTTTTGGGCAGGGAACTTTCCATAAGTTTCACTGAGCAAACTGCCTTCCTAAATGTAAAGCTGTTGCCTAAACACTGAAGGGGGGACCAGAAAGGAACTCTGTTCATGCTGAGGCTGTTGTACTGGTCAGGTGAGATGGCAGACCCTCTTGCCTTCCCAACCAGGAAGACCCAAGGTCCACAGATCTGGGAATGGTGGGAAGGATCCTGAAGTCATCCATTCCAACCTGTACTTGACAGGGTTTCCTTCTAGGACATGCTGGATAAATAATTATCCAGTGACTGTGTGAAGGTGTCCAGGGATGAAGAACTCCCTGACCTCTGAAGCATATCATTCCACTGCTGTATTGGACACTCATTCTGAACCACAGTCTGTGTTTATAACTTCCACATATTGCTGCACAGGTTCTTCTCCCTGGGGCCGAGAAGGGTTGCTCTTGTTGTTTGATTGACTGTTTGAAGTAATTTGATCCAGAGACAATAAAGACCTGGATGTAGAGACACAGGCCTTGGGTTTGAATCCTGGCCCTGTTGTTTACCACCTCAGGCCTCAGTTTCCTCATGTAAATCAAGGGGGTTAGGCTAGATCTCTAAGGTTCCTTTTTTTTTTGGCAGGGCAATGAGGGTTAAGTGACTTGCCCAGGGCCACACAGCTAGTAAATGTCAAGTGTCTGAGGCCAGATTTGAACTCAGGTCCTCCCAAATCCAGGGCCATTGCTTTATCCACTGTGCCACCTAGCTGCCCCCTAAGGTTCCTTTTGGCTCTAAAGATGATGCTCCTTATATTCTTCTGTGCTTCATAGCTTCTCCTTTGAGAAAACATTTTTATGTGTCAGTATCTGGATGTTGATTTGAAGTGATGTAATGTAGTATTTAAGAGAGGGTGCTAATGAAAAATACAGGTGGTCAGAAAGCCCCAAGGTGTGAGGACAGAAGTCCTGGTAAAGGAAACAGTGGGGGACTAATCAATGTGGCTGCAGTGCCCAGATACGGACAATCCAGGGTCAGGGGCTCTGAGGTTCATAGCCTTGATGTACCAAATAAGGCCCTAAAGATCCAGTGCTCTAAGCCACAGAGATCAGCGGAGGGGGAAAGGGGATGCCAATGGTTCTACCCCCCTGAAGGTGGAAGTGGTCAGCTTAGGAACTTAGGGACCTAGGAGAAGACCAAACAACTTCAGAAGTATAGCTAGGGAATTGGAGGTGGAGCCTGGCCCTGACACAAATCCTTAATTCAAGACCTACAGCTAGTCAGATGAGTAAATCAAGTAAAGCACCGACTAGCATCAAAATGTATTGCACATTTAGAGATCTCCTAAAAGAAGGCTCAGATAAGTTTGTAACAATAGCAAGCAAAGACTGAAAGGAAAAAAATCTATTTTCCCCAAGAAATACATGGATGCCTAAAATAAATGGGATGACTTTTTTTTTTTTTTGGAGGCAATTGGGGTTAAGTGACTTGCCCAGGGTCACACAGCTAGTGTCAAGTGTCTGAGGCTGGATTTGAACTCAGGTCCTCTCTGAATCCAGGGCCAGTGCTTTATCCACTGCGCCACCTAGCTGCCCCATGCCTAGAATAAATGAAACAAACATTTAAAAATGAAATAAAAGCTCTGGAGGAAAAAATTGAAAAGGAAAAAGTTGCTTGGAATAAAACTTGACAAACCTTACCCTAGTAATGGACTCCCTGAAAACTGGAATAGACCAGTGTAATGATCAGCCATGTCTCTAGAAGTTCTATGAGGAACCATGTCCTGATAGAGGTGATGAGCTGAAGGTGCAGAAAAAGACATTATGCACATTTGGTTAGGGCCACTGTTGGTGGATTCATTTTGCTTGATTGTGCTTAGTTGTTACAAGAGTTGATTATTTTTTTTCTCATTTTTTAATTGAAAGGGAGGAGAGGGTTAAACATAGTGATGCCAAAAAAGCAAGGGTAGAGGAGGCATTTTTAAAAGCCCAGGAGAGAACCAAAGGAAATTCAGAAGGAAGTGGAGACAAGTAGGACAGTTCTGAAAGTCACATGGAATTTATTTACCTTTTTTGTGTGTGTGTGTGTGTGTAAAAAGCAAGTGGTATGAAATGTCTATTCCTGGTTTCATATACAACCTTCTTTGTATTCTGTGTGTGTAGGAATGCTCTTTTTTAGTGTTCAAGTTCAGAATAAAAATATTAAAAAATTTAAAACTCGAAATTCTAATACACTATGCCATGTTGCCTTTATCACAACACATTATTGCATATAGTACTTGCTTAATAAATATTTGTTGAGTTACGATCTGCTTAGTTTTTGCTTTTCAAGGCCATTTGTTTGAGTAAGGACTTCAGTTTTTATTAGAACCAGCCCAAAAACCTGGTTTCCTATTATAAAATGTAAGACTTGGAAATGAAAACATTTTAATGTGACCTCTCCTCTAATCAAACTCTTAGACAATATGTTCCCAAACAGAAGACTTTCATATGCTAAATATACTCATCCAATCCCCTCAGAGTTCCCAGTTTGTTTTGGGGACTACAGGGAATGGCAGGCTTTTTGCATGTTTCCAAACATGACTTCTGGAATTATGGGGTAAAGACAAGACGATAGGGAAAACTCCCATCCATAGCTTGGCATGCATCCTCCCAGCTCATCAAAAGTGTGTTAGTCCAGTGGGAAAGAGATGCTGATTGGTCCATGGTCCAGGACTATTCAGTCTTATTCTGCAAAAAAACCTTTTCACTTTGCCCATCCATTCAGGCTCTTATTTTTAAGAGCTTGGGGGTGGGGAGGCAAGCTATTATTTCCATAACTGTTATGTATAGCTCAATGACTATCCAGTGTTACTAATTTTAAATATGAGATTAAATGAAAAAAAAAGTCATCATTTATGTTCCTTCTCTCTATTTTTTTTAAAGACAACCTTGAGACCTCTCTTTCTATGACAGTATTCTGCATGTGAATTATGAATTTTATTTCACTCAATCTTAATTACTATATTAAGCACATAATTGGTTTATTCAGCTTGGCACATAACATCAGCTGGATTTAAAACTATGCTTCATTTCCAGGGAACATGGGAAGGAAGAAGAGCAGTTTTCTGGAGCCCAGCACAAAGCTGCTGAGCAAGACCTTAATGGTTTTGAATATAAGCCTCATAACGTCTTTCAGCCTTTCTCTTCAAACCTTTCTCTACATCATTCAGGAGCACCAATAGAATTGTTCAATGGCTTGTTGCACTTAGTGATTTTAAATTTACATTTTTCTAAACAAGGTTATGTGGTGTGTTTAAGGTACAGAAGAGTCAACAATCACATCATACTTTTCCAAATACCAAATTCAGGAGCATCAGCCAAAAGTAACATTGAGCACATCACGAGATCTTCAGTGTCCTTTGCTACAGAGCGGAGCACTTGAAGGAAAGCCTGAAGAATCATGTGGTGCAGCAGAACTCTTTGACTGGCTTGGTGCTGTCTTCAGCAATGTGGAATTGTAGGTATCAAGGGTGGTTGTGATCCTATGTGGGGCCAGCTCTTATTCCACTGAATGATTGCATAGCAGATACCAATATATACTTTATGTCTCTCTTTTTTTGTGGTTTTGTGGCAGAAATAATCACGCATTCAGTTTTGTATCAACCTATTGCTGTCCTCAGCCAAGTGTATTGGTGGAAAAAGCTTACTTGTGCACAATTACTGGCTTCATAGTCTCTGAGAAGATACGCCTGCTACTGGAACAGCTGTGGTGAGAAAAATCTTGTTTATCTGTCCATGCAGATGTGTTGTTTTAATGATCTCTCTTCTGGACCTTAAATCTCATTGCTTAGTATGGGAGAGCTCCCAGATACCTTTTTTCCTTCTTTAGGTCTCTTCAGATTGTAATGTTGCCATCTTAAGTGATATTCTAGCATGATTATTAGGAATAACTATGAAGAAATATCTTGTTTCTCTTTGGAAAAGAGCATAAAAATGTTTGTTGGAAGCAAAATGTTAATTTTTTTTAAAGTAAATTTATTTTCACGACTCATCCATTTGCTGCTGGCTATTTACCTTAAACTGGTAAGCTCTGTATTCCAATATATTTTACTCTGCCACAGTATAGAGTTCTTTGTTAAATAATTGCTCATTTGTTATTAGTAGAGACAATAATCCATCACATGCCTACTACATTAGGTACCGAAGGAAACATACTCATTCTTATTTCAGGTAATAGTAGTAGATGCAGATCACTTGTTATTAGTGTTCTCCATTCAGCAAGCACCTGTGTAATACCTGCTATATGTTGTGCTAGGCACTGGGGTTCCAAGGTTAGATAAAGCACAGTCTCTGGAGTTTACAACAAAGAAGAGACTTGCTAACTAGTGGACCAGTTCAATCTAGTGAGCCTTGTTCAGTTTAGCTTTTATTTATCAAGACGGATTCCTATAATCTTTTTTTTTTTAAACTTTGAACATTCATGGAGTTTGTCTTTTGCTTTTTCACTCCAGTATAATTTCTCTTCTCTCACTAATGTTAGCTTAGTACTTTAATTTCCCATAATAGAATCAGGGTGGCACTTAAGGAAGGAGGGATGACTCCTCATTGTTCCAATTAAAGACAACTCTGTAAACATAGCAACAATGAAGTCGGAATGCCCAGGGAGGGAAACGACTACTGTGCACTTTACAGAAGGCCCGTTGTTAAATGAATTTCTGGCCAAGGAGGGTAACAATTGGAGTATGTTTTATGTGTATTGTCCATTTACATTGGCTATATTTACAGAAGGCAGCAGGAATTTAATGAGCATCTTCTTAGTGCTGTAATCTAACGTTAACGTTTTGACTTATTTGATTAGAACATCACCAAACTCACTGGTTATTTTACGTGGGGAAATATGATTTTTTTCAGATGTTCTTATTCCTTCTTTATCTCTATCTAACACTTTTTAAATTTTTTTCTCTTTTAGTCACTATTTTGATGACCCAAAGTTAACTCCTTGGGTCACCTTGTCTGTCCAGGGCTTTGCAGACAGCCCTGTGTCTTGGAAAGAAAATGAACACGGATTTCGACAAGGGGGAGAACACTTATACAACTTTGTCATTTTTAGCAATCAGGACTACTGGCTTCAGATGGCTGTGGGGGCCAATGATGACTGTCCACCATGAGAATAAATAAAGCTGCCTGTGATTTTTTTTTTTCCCCTGATAGACTTTGGAGGCCTTCATTACAAGGAAGTTGCATATTTAGGATACTTAAATGATATGATGGTTTCTTATACCAAGGCTAATATTCGGGGGGGGGGGTTGCGGGGGCGGGGTGTTTGCTGCAGTGACCAATTTTTTTTTTTTTACACAACGTTTTTTAAGCTTATTTCAAAGAGTTTTGTGATACCTGATAGAGTGATCGCCAATCACTTTGCATTTTTATAAAAACTGATGCCAGTGTTGCTTATCTGCAGCTGCAAGGCAGGCCAAGCCAAGACTGGGAGCTGGTAGACCAAGGACTGCATAGGACAATGAACCAGCAAATCCCTGCAGCTTGAAGAGAGCCAACTTTGTGGTTTGTTTGTGTGAACTGAGAACTGAAAGGATGAACTAAATACTGTACCCTCGTGTCTCAGGCAATTAAAAGAAGGCAGGAACACTGGGCTAGGGTCAGCATTAAAGGATTTGTATTTCACTGGAGGGAGCAGACAAAAAGCACCAGTGAGAAGATCAACTTTAGACACACTGTATGGTTGTGATTGGTGATCCAATGATCAAGGTGAAATTCCTTTTGATTTGGTTCAAAATGTCCTGTTGGGTATGAATTGGAAAATATTCACTAAAGCCAGAAATGAGGCTTTTCCTGCAGCTTCCAAGGTTGTCAGTACTGATTACCGCAGAAAGACTAGATGTATACAACACAGTAGTTCTTGGGGCAGCTAGATGGCGCTGTGGTTAAAGCACCGGCCCTGGATTCAGGAGTACCTGAGTTCAAATCCGGCCTCAGACACTTGACACTTACTAGCTGTGTGACCCTGGGCAAGTCACTTAACCCCCATTGCCTGCAAAAAAAAAACCCCACCAAAAACAAACAACACAGTAGTTCTTAACCTGGGGGCTGTGAATTTTTTTTAATTGATAACTATTTCAATATAAGTGGTTTCTTTTGTAAACTTATGCATTTTGTGCATTTAAAAACATTGTTCTGAGAAAGGGTCCATAGGCTTCACTAATCTGCCAAAGGGATGAATGACACACAAAGGTTGTAGCCCCTGATCTAACATTTAAGCCATTCTTCCAGTCTATAATGAAGCAAGTACATATGCCATCAAAATAGACTGTAAAGGAAGTTGGACCATGGTTCAGTTGGTATCCTAGGATCACTTATTAAAGTTGAACATCTCCTTAGAAGTCATCTGAATCACTCTCTGTTTTTAAAGCTGGGGAAAGGGAGAGTCAGAAAGGATAAATGACTTCCTCAAAGTTAAACAGGTGATGTGTCAGACCTGAGATACCAGTTCAAGTACCATGATTATAAATCTAGATCTCTTGACCCAGTAGTGCAGCCTTTAAGGTTCCCCATGTTTAAAGCGGTGGATTTACCAGGGCTCCTGTGAATTTCAGTTCAATTTCACTTCTTGTAATAGGTGTATTCTTGGATGACATCTGCATAAATTAAATGATTTTAAATAAAATTCTGTTTTCTCATTGACTTGTTCTTTGAGGTGCTCTCATCTTCATTTTTGATATCTGGTTTTCATTGTCTTTGATTGGTTTCTCTGTGTATTCCTATTCCTCCTTTCCCTCTGAACCCCCATTCTCTGTCTGTGGCCTGTAACATCTCTGACGCTGGGTGTTTTCACTGGCTGTTCCACATTCTTGGAATGCTCTTCCCTCCTCATCTCCAACTGTTGTCTTCCCTGGCTTCCTGTAAATCCCAACTAAAATCTTACCTTCCTTAGGAATTCTTTTTTGTTCCCCATAAATGCCTTC